>NW_020955203.1:302811-308584 GCF_003031625.1 Empidonax traillii
AAAGTCTTCATTTTTAAAGGTAAGTGTCTTCAGTCAGGAAGAATTCTTTTGAGTTCTGTCCCTTGTGTAGTGTTGATGTGAGTATTATCACGGCTCTTTCTTGTGCATGTCAGTTTTTCATTAAACAAATAAAACTTGAAGTGCTGTTGACTTGTGCAGTGCTTCAGAAATTCCACCTGGAGAGCATCAATCCTGCTTACTCAGTGTAATGAGTCAGTGTCATCAGTAAACTTGTTGATCAATTCCTTCTTTAGATCAGACAGAAACACTGGTATCAGCAGTGGACTTGGTAGCACACCACAGTAATTGGAATTGGTGAACTAGGAATTAATTTTAACCCTCAGGCTGATGTCCTAGGAGTTTTTTTTGTCAATATATCTGTGTTACGAGTTTTTCTTTTTCTACAGAGGCTCCTGGAACATGAAATTAAAATATTGATTTAAATGCATCCAGAATTATATAAGCTTTGAATTTTACTATGAATTTATTATATTGAATTCATGTAAGCTGTCAAATTTAAAACAAATCTTGAAACAAGGTGGTGCATATCCTGTGACACAAGGTGGGTCAGTGTGAATTGTGCACAACAAAGTGCTTCAGGCACTAAAGGGGAGGATCATTTCTACTGATTTGTCATCTTTGTCGTCAGTCCTCTGTTTGATCCTGGATGCAATAAGAGTGGAGTTGGACACCTGCATGTTACCCACTGGAGCAGTTGTGCCCCTTGTAGTTATGGTGCCTTCATTCTTTCACAGCTCTTTTTTGACCCAAGGGGATGAATAGTGGGTGAAAATCCTTTTGAGGAGAATATGAACCTTGTAATGTTTTTGTGTGGCATCAGTGGAGTCCTTCCTCCTTCTGCTAAAAATCATCTGTTCTTTACTACCAGAAGGCAAAGAAATAAGTATATAAAAAAAAAATCTCACTGAGCTAGTTGTAGGAAGTGACATAAATCCAGCATAATCTGATGACATTCTTGTATTCCTTTTTGCTAACTTCCTTTTGCCACCTCCTGTGAGTGACTGTCTTCTGTATCTTGCCTGCCCTTTATGGGCTGTCTCTCCTGCTTTGTGATACATAAACACGTACTGCCACATTTCCTCAAAGATCACTTACTGTTCTCAGTCATTTACTGCATAAGATATGTGGCACGATATATTCATGTGTCTGGGAGTGTGACAGCTTGCTGTGATCTGTGTTAAATACAAACACAGCACGTGAATGCGATGCACACTGTTACAAGCAGCAAGTCACAGAATCCAGAGATGAGTAAAACCTGCTAGGTTTAGTCTGATTTCTCTGGTGCCCTCTTCTTTCTCACCTTATTTTCTTATGTTTGAGCTTAGTATTCTTGGGTGCAGTGTTTCAGCTGTCCCAAACCTTTTTCTCATGTAGCATCACTCCTGCAGTTACTAAGCAAGCTTCCTTCCTTACAGAGTGTCCTGGAGATGATACTTGCCCTCTCTTTCCTTTCCAATTCCCTGCCCTGCTCCTTTTCTTCCTGTCTTTCATCCACATGGTGATAGCTGTCTTCACTGTGTTTGTCTAGATGATTTTCTTTTTTTTTTTTTTTTTTAATTTTTGCATCTTTCACTGATAATGTGAAGGAAGATCCTATATTCTATAGTCACCTGATGGCTCTAGAACTCGTGGTTAGTTGCTAAAGCCTGGGTCTCCAGCCTGTGGCATGTGTGCTGTAGCTGTTACTGCATCAGGGAGCAAAGATGTGTGGCAGACGTTTCTCAAAAGTTTGTTGCCTGCTTAGCTAAGGAGCACGTAGGTGTTGGTGTTTATCCAGAGTTAATACAGGTGGTTCTCTTTGCTGTTTTTTTAATGCTGTGTGCACAACCCTCACAAGCATGTGAGTGGAGGGCTAGGGGCTTAGGAATGAGTTGAACTCATCACACCTTCTCAGGCCAGCGTTGTAAATGAAACCATGGGCATGTGAATAGTGGAATGTTTTTACACTAAATCCATGTGCTTTTTTCCTGTAATTTAGAAGATTTTCAATTAATGCTTTGATCCAAGCTTTATAACCAACCCAATTTAAAGAATTTGATTGTATGCTATTTGTTTTTTATCTCCCTCTAGGTTTGTAGAGAAAAAGTGTGAGTTTTCAGTACTATTATTTCCAACTTCATGCAGTCCTGTGAAGCTGATATGGGAAGGGCTGTGGCTTAATATTAGAGTTGAGGAATACTGCTTGTCTAGAATTCACCCCAGGGGAGTGACCCAATTGTGGTATTTATGGCTTTTCTATTGGAAGATCAAACCAGATCTGTGTCCTCTTAAGGGAAACACCGTGATGTCAAATGGATGTCTCAGTCCTTCACTGGACCTCTCTGTCAGGAACAGTAGTGAGTGTGATGGGACGAGTGAAAGGCTTAGTCCAGGGACATATCTATATGTGTGTATATATATGTACATTTCATATATTTTTTTTCCTTCTCTTTCCTTTTCCTGTATGATTGTTTCAGTTAAAGGAAGTTAAAGTTGAAGTTTTTTAAAAGTTGTACTGCTTTGGTCTCCTGTCACCTGTGCTGTGGCAGCCGTTTCATCATCATAAAAGACTGAACTTTAAGAGCCTTCAGCAACAGAAATTGCCTAAGTGCAGAGCAGTAATATTTATTAGCCTAAGCTCATTACTTAATATTTTTGTGGAGCTTTTATAGAACCATGATTTCTAAGCCATGTTTTTTAGCATAGTTACAGGATGATCTGTGCATAATGATCTTCTTGCCTACGTGATACCAGAATAATTGTTTTTACAGCCTGCTCTTGAGGTGCAGAATAAATGATCATTGTAAAGCTTTCTCACATTGTCATCTTTTAATCTTGATCCAGTTATTTACACTGAGCAGCAAGATACAGGGTGCCATGCCCCAGACAGAAAGGAAAATTTACTCCTGCAGCTGGATATTTTAAAATCCCCAGAACAGGACAAACTGTTTTGTTTGGACAAAGCTAACAAGAAAAATGATTCTTCCCTGGACTTATATTTGACCAGTAAATGTGAAAGAAGGATTAGTTTATAGATTAAGAAATAGAAAAGTTTTCCAATTTCCTTCCTGTCTCGTCAGTTAAGCTCTCGCATTTGAGTTTTCTGTCTTCATGCCCTGGGCTTGCAAGGATCCCAGTGAGTCTTCATTATGGCTGCAGGGAATCAGGCTGCAAAAGCTGATTGTGGGTTCAGGTCCTTACTTTGTTCTCCCATGCTGCCCATTAATGTGCATGTACTCTACTGAGATTGGTGTCTTTGAAAAAATGATGTATTTCCCCAAATCATATGCATCCCCCCTTGTAATATAATAAAATAAACATTGTGAGGAATTAACCTGCTTAAGGGTGGAGAGGGTGTTATCCATTTACCTGCTGCAAAGTGAGGAATTAGAAGGCAGACGCTATGGTTATGGGCATATATTTTATTTTTCTCAAATTCTTTTCAGGGTAAGTGAAGAAAAAGAGGTGACAGAAGAACGGCTGAAAGCTGAACAGGAATCATTTGAGAAGAAGATCAGACAGCTAGAGGAACAGAACGAACTTATCATCAAGGAAAGGGAAGATATCCTTTAAAAATACGTGCAATGGCTCACTGAAATAAAAAGTGAACTACAGAGAAATAATTGTTCTAATTTATGGCATAGAATAAATCTGCATGTGCTGCCATTCAAAAGCAATCAGAGAGATGACTTGTCAGCATGTGACACTGGTTCATTTGAGCTTAAAACTGCCATCCAGCTGTTCCTATGATGTTGTTTTGCTGTGAAATAGATATTTGTCAACTAAAAATGACAATAAGGAATTTATGCATTAAAATATGATTATAGGTTTTTATTTATTTATTATTTATTTAATTCTCTGTCCAGAGAAAGACAATCTACATTGAAGGCATATAAACTATATGTAGGTACTAAGGGGTTTTAGCCAATTTTGACTTCTTTTGATGTAGGGTTTGTTTGTTTGTAAACAGCTAATTATTTTTTCTTTCAGACTGTCATGTGCAATTTTTAAGCTCCATAGTCTCAATCTCAGAATATCAGATGCAAAGTCAGCATTACTGCAGGAACTGCAGTTTTCCTTCGGTGTGATGTGACAGACCTTTAGAAAATTTTCTTGTTAATTTCTCTTCCAGACCTTTGCTTTTGATGCTTTGTTGTTTAATTTTCAGAGGTCTGATTGTTGACTGCAGTGGGATGTGGAAGAGACAGTGCTGCAACTACAGCAACAACAAATAGTGTGTGGTTCATCAGGAGCTGTATTTCCAATAGGGAGGATAATAATCTGTTTTAGGAAGCATGACACAACCTACTGTGCAGTACTGTTTTCATTCCTGAGTCATCCCTTTTTCAAGATAAAAATGACAGAAAAAAGGGCTGCTTGAGGCGATGTGGGACCTGGAGAAGCTATTTCCTGAGAAGAAACTGGAGTGTGTCTGTGTATGCTTTTGAACAGTGACTGGCCATGTAGAAGTAGGTTGGAATAGTGGGGGGCTGAATAGGGGAGAGACAATGCTGAGACAAAAAGGGGCTGTTCAAGGCATGAGCCACTGTTGAAGCAGAAATTAAGGGACATAAGCAGTCCACAAACTTAAACATGAAGTTGGAGGAAGGCTCTGGAAGATTCAAGCAATCCTATTTCACTGTTTATCCCTGGGAGGCTTAACAAAAAAAGCGGTTTCTTTATGATGGAACTTGACTTGGCTTACAAAAGGCACTCAGTGATGTGCGGTCTCTGCCAGCAGGGGATTGCCCTTGGTGACCCAGAAGATCCCTTGTGTCACAATGGCACTTAATTTGTTAGGAGTTTTGCCTGTTTGTACTAAATAATATACACATCAACAGACTTAGCTGGCCATGAGCAGTTACTGGAAAATACTAAATCTGATATACTCAAGAGCCATTAGATGTGGCTACAGCTCTTCTGCATTGATTTCACTGAATCAGTATTTTGTTGTGTATTACATCTTGTGTATTCAGTCAGCTCATGAATGTGGGTGGGATGCATGTTCCTGATTAATTTTTTTAAAATTTATCCACATAAAGCTTTCACTAATTTATGTAAGGTTTATTTGGCTACTGGGAAGTAGACATTCTTGCTTGTTTTTTTGTTTTGTGGGCTTTTTTTCCTTTATTTTTTTCCCCTTTACTAGAAATAGATTGCACAAGCATGAATATTTTTCCAGAAGTCTGGTAGACATGGCAGAAGGTTAATGCATGCAATTTTACACTTCATAAAACTCTGTAAAACCTAGAAATATAAAACAAGGTTATAATTTAAAACAATATAATTTTAACTACTGCAATACTTGCCTATCATACATGAATGATTCAAGATCTTCAACGCAACTCTGATCAGTTAATTTTTTAAAACTTGTTGCAGGGACAAGAAATAGTAGAAATGACTTGCTGAGTTTGAATACAGATTATGACCATTTTAAGTACAGCAACCTGAAATTCTTCAAGTTCTTCTGGATTGTGGAACTCACTTGCAAATAAGATATCAGGGATATAATACCATAAGAAAACATCTTCAATTCTGGTAAAATCAGTTTTACTATTCCCCCATCCGAAGCTGATTTATTCTCTATAAAATTACTTTCTTTATCCCAGTATTTCATATTATCCTCTGGTAATAAATTGGTGCTTCTGATGTAACTGCAGATATCAAGTGAAGTGTAATTTCAACTTGGTAACGGTTTATTTCACTTAGCATGGGCAATTTGTGGGTTTTTTTTTGGGCAACATGTATTTTGTTGCTTTCCTTTTTTTTTTTT
>NW_020955203.1:308833-310775 GCF_003031625.1 Empidonax traillii
CTTTCTTTATCCCAGTATTTCATATTATCCTCTGGTAATAAATTGGTGCTTCTGATGTAACTGCAGATATCAAGTGAAGTGTAATTTCAACTTGGTAACGGTTTATTTCACTTAGCATGGGCAATTTGTGGGTTTTTTTTTGGGCAACATGTATTTTGTTGCTTTCCTTTTTTTTTTTTTTTTTTTTTTCTTATTGAGATTCTTGCAGATATGGTTTGGTGCTTGAAATCCCTACTTGGAGGCAAATCTGTCTTTATTTTGCTGTGGTTTTCCCCTCTGCCCCACCTCCCTGCCCCCCTCAAGAAGCTGTGAGGACCCCTCTGTTAGAATTCATTGCTGATGAACTATTACAGAAACTCTGGGGGTAGGGAAGTGGGTGGTATTGCAGTGAACTCACTGCAAAACTCTGAGTAACTTGGCAGTATTTAAAGTCCAGTGTCTGTCTGCAGCCCAAGCTCACATTTTTTTTGGAATTGGTCAGTGTCATCTGGGTAGGGTAGGGAGCAACAGCTAAAATTTCATGCAAATTTAAAAGTCAATTCTATCCTTCCATTGCAGTTGACACTTTGAAAGTTGGGTAATTATTTCCAGGGCATTCCCTTAGTGGAGGACAGTCCTGATGAGCACACTGAGAACCATAAATGGGACAGCCTACTCTTAGCATTGCCAAGTACTTACTATCGCAGAATTAAGGAAAATTAGGGATTTCAAGTAGTCTACAACTTTTTCCTAAAGCAGTATTGTTAGACTTGTCCTATTATAATTTGGACAAAAGAAGGTATTTTGGCTTGGTTTTTCTCAAGGCATTTAACGCTTGAAGCCATATTCTTTCAAAAGAAGCTTGATCTGAAGTGTTTCAAACAATTCTGAAACCAGAAGAGGATCAAAACTTTATTTTGCTTATAATAGGCTCCTGTAAGCCTTTTTTTTTCCTGGAAAGTTCTATTGCTGCTGTTCCTAGGAGATGTGATGCTTCAGTGGTGTTAAGGTGCACGTGCTGTGATGACATCTCTTGCTGTTATTGAAATCTGCCCAGTTAAGCTGAACTGGAAAATCCAGTAACAGGTACACCCTGTTCTTTTGATACCCTCCACAATGAAAGCATCTTACAGCTGTGAAGATGAGAAAGTGGTGGGAAAAAATAATTTTCTGAAAGTGAAAATTAGCTGAGAGGTAGAGGGAAAAATGTAACTGGAGTGTGTATTGAGAAAGTGAGATCTAGAACCCAGCTGGAAAGAAAGACTTGGAAGAGGAGGTTGGGCTGGACATGGCAGATGTGAAAGCAGTAAAAACCTGCAACTGATGAATTTAGAAGTGTTTGGGATAAGCAGTCAGGGTTAAGGAAGAGCCAGGATGGTGGCAGTTGGCCTAGGATCAGGCAGGTGATTGTGAGAGAGCTGGTAAAGGCAGGGATGTGTCTGTTCTGTGTATTCCAGCACCCTCCAAACTTTGAAGCAGAATTTGAGGCTAAGCTCCTGTGAGAAGGGTGTTAGCTCCCTCCATGTCTTCCTCAGCATCCACTCTTGGTATTTTGCCTTCTGGAGGGCTAAACTGCTTCTGGTGGCCATCTAAATTCTGGCATTGACTTTGGAGTGTGTGACTTGCAACTTCATTTTTCTTATTTGTGTTGTTTCATTTGCATTTTCACAATAAGAGATGAGCAGTGTGCAGCACATTATGCACTTAAACAACTTGTGCTGCCTGTTTTTCCAGCTCTGCTAGGAGCTGCTAATAGAAAAGCTTCTGGCTTTCCTTTTTTTTTTTTTTTTTTTTTTTTCCCCTGACATATTATCAAGCACCTATTATTAATTTAGGTCCTAAATATGATTTAATATTTAACAATCAGGAAAATATCTTTTGTAAGACGCCCCAGTACTGTCATGATAGATGTCTTAGGAAAAAAAATGTAATAATGAGATTATTAAGAAACAAATACTACTGT
>NW_020955203.1:310834-325322 GCF_003031625.1 Empidonax traillii
ACTTCATTTTTCTTATTTGTGTTGTTTCATTTGCATTTTCACAATAAGAGATGAGCAGTGTGCAGCACATTATGCACTTAAACAACTTGTGCTGCCTGTTTTTCCAGCTCTGCTAGGAGCTGCTAATAGAAAAGCTTCTGGCTTTCCTTTTTTTTTTTTTTTTTTTTTTTTTTTTTTTTTTTTTTTTTTTTTTTTTTTTTTTTTCCCCTGACATATTATCAAGCACCTATTATTAATTTAGGTCCTAAATATGATTTAATATTTAACAATCAGGAAAATATCTTTTGTAAGACGCCCCAGTACTGTCATGATAGATGTCTTAGGAAAAAAAATGTAATAATGAGATTATTAAGAAACAAATACTACTGTTATTTCAGAGCCCAGAGAAATTATGTTGTGGTCTTTAGCTTTTCTTGTTATCACCATTAGGGATTTTTTTCATGCAAATTTGATGATGTCGCATAAATGAAGAAGAAGAAACAATCTCAACATGTCTGTAAAGATTTATTCATTGGAGAAGAGGAAACTTCTTAAAAATAAATTGAAAAATTCGTTGTTGAATTCTAAGCTCTGCTTAAATGATCATTATGTAGAAAGCGGGTAGGCAAGTAGATTCTGTTTATTACTAACTTCTTTTTATAAATTTAAATTGATCAACCCTACTAAACTGCTGTTTTTGCATATATTTAGAATGTACCTGGGTTAGTTAAGCTTTTTGTTGGAATTATTTTCTGACTAAACATAGACTTAGAGAATGGTTTGGGCTGGGAGGGACCGTGAAGACCAATTAGATCCAAGTCCCCCGGCCAGGGGCACCTCCCAGTAGACCAGGTTACTGAAGACCAAGCCAAGTTCATATGATGAATCCCATGTGATTTACTTGGTTAGTCTTAAAATTGATCACAGACTGTGTTTACATATGTCCTTAATATTATAGAACTACTTAATTAGTTGATTTTGCATGCAGTTAACATGAATATTAATTTAACTAAAACAGTTCATTTGCTGATATTGTTAGTGAGACATAGAATATTAATTTGCTGGAAGAATAATGAGCTTTATAAGCATTATCTAGAGACTTTAATAAAATGCTTTTAGTTTTGCCATAGTACTGTTCATTATATTAGTCTTGCATGCATAAATTAGCGTACTTACGTATTTTCTCCTTTTCCTATCTTACTGTGTTAATGGAGAATTAGTAGTATTTTTTAGAAGAAAAATAGTTTAATGCAAAGAACAAAGTGATAGAAAAGCAGGTATCAGAGTACAGAATGTACTTGCTTGTTTTGTCATACTTACTTTTCTCTGTAACGTTTAGTTTGCTTTTCTGAAAGTGGGGAGAGAAACATGCACTTCTGTTTACTTTCCTGTTTTTAATCTGACCCATCAGGTTGTCATCACAAGTGAAGAAACAAAAAGGGTCCTGCACAAGGGAGGCTTTGGCAATGTATTTGGTGCAGTGTGCGTTCCCTGCCTTGCAGATACCTGTGTGTGTGTCCCTCCCCATGGCAGCTCTTTGCAGAAGGACAGTTAGTCTGGACTCAAAATGACAACACAGTGTCAGGGAGAAGTGGGATATGCAAATTAACAGTGTAGTTAAGCATGTAATATATATGAAAGTGGGTCCCTGCCTTGTTGTTCACCCTCCCCCCACACTCCCCCCCAAAAAAATGAAGGGCAAGAAGAAAATTTCTACGTAAAGACAAATTTGCTCTTTGCGGGAAACTTGTGCATAGTGCTTTTGAAAGTCAAGCTATTTATTTAAAACTCAGTAACAGTTTTAGAGTTTGACTTTGGCTAAGTCTGTTCCTGATGGTATAGTTTCTGACAAGTTATGAACTGAGGGTTTGAAATGATGGTCATTATTTTTCTTTTATTTCTTAACTTGGCTCCCTTGGCTTATCAGTTAAAGTTTTTATCCTTTCTGTTTTTCATATGTGAATGCATACTATATATCTTCTTGTGCATCATAATTTGTTTGAAGGTGTGTGAGGAGAATGAAAAAATTAGTATTTTGCTCCTTTCTTCCATTTTATCCAACTGCTTCATTCTTTGAAGGTGTTTTCCTTACTGTTATTTCAGGTATCTTACTCGTAAATGTCTCTAAGCAATCCTTGAGGTCTATTGAAAAAACCCTCCACTTATTAAAAAGTCCCTGAATATTTATATACTATTCTCTAACTGCAGTACTGGCTAAATAATGTATGTATTTACTAACTTAAATGTAGAAAAATCCGTCAAGGACTATTGGGTAAATAAGGTATTTTGAATTTTTCATGAACTTTTAAACTAAAACAAGGTGAAACATTGTAACGTTTAGTGTTCAAATGGATCAATGGCTGGAAATGCATTTAAAGCTGAGCTTTATAAGTTTAATCCTAGCTAGTGCCTGAGAGCACAAGCTGGCCACACTGTCCATGTTATAAAATACCCAGAATCAACAGGCAGCATCTAAACAATCAACAATGTTGACTGCAGAATGTGAGCTAGACAGGGGTTTTGCCCTAAACCTTTCCACTGAAGTGGTGCAGGATTGTCTATGAGGTGGTACTGTTGATACAGAAATAGAGCTGTGGGGCGAGAGAAGCAGACTTGCTCTGTGTTTCGTTCTGAGTGTGGAATGGTTCAGTGCGTGGCTGACAGAGGAGAAGACTTTCCCAACGGGCAGCTCTGGTAGAGAATTTTGGACGCCCCCTGAGGTGAGTGTTGAGGGCTAGTAGCATTCTTGCATCTCCTCAGTTTCATGGCATTTCTATACTATAATGATCTGTTCCTAGTACTAAAAACGTGGTGTTTCTGAACTGACTGAATAAGTGCTAGAGTTCTGCTCTGCAAGGTTGTTGATAACCACCGGTCCCTACGTGCTTCAGAGACAGCCTGTCTCCTAACTCTGGGTTTCTTAAGCACAGACACAGTATTATCTATATTAACTCTCTGGTGTGGATATGATGATGGGCTGACCCTGTCTAAACTGGAGAGACACATCATTAGAAGTTCACCTTCAGCCATGGTGATCTCAAATATCAGCATCAGGTACCATAGGAAGAAAATACTGAAGTACTTCAGGTCAAAAAGGTATTTCTCTGTAGAAGTCAGGCTGGGCAGTTTAAGTGTCTCAGGTGAAAGACAGTTTTTTTGTTTTGTTTTGTTTTTTCCCAGACACTTAAACTGACCAGACTGAATTTCACCCCTGGTTTTGTGGTTACTGCTGAAACACTGGGCTTTAGGCATGTGAGCTCTCAAAGAGATGTTTAAGTTTTCCTTTATGACATTTAGCTCATTTGGAAACAAAGACTGAGATCTTTTAAAAGGAGGCACAAATGCGAAAATGAGATCATTAATTGTTGAAGCTGGTACTGTAACAAATTGACTAGAAATGTGGATTCAGAGAAATTGATGTACTTTATCGTTCCAAACTAAATGAATTCTCCATCTGCTTCAGCTTCTCAGCTATAATGAGGACGTTGGACTGAATCTGCTATTGGTTTCTCTGTCTTCCTGAACTATTTTGGAAAGTTTAAACATTTCTTGCATGATTAAATACACTTTCAATAAATCAATCTCATAGTAATTGTTGTTCAGGAGAGTTCATTATTCAGTTCAGTCTTTTAAATTACTGTTCTTCTTTAAAGGATTCTTCTTACGTAATGGCTTCTGCTAAATCCATTTGCCATGCTCTGGCTTGTAATTACTTTAGATTTGAAGAATAAAATGAATGGCTTTATTATTAATCAGCAGCAAATTTGTCTTACTGTTTTTAGAGTGGCCTTCGCTCATGAAATAGTTTTAATGGTCTAGATAGCAAAACACTTCATACCTCTCTTTCAACAGAGATTTAGTGAAAGCAATCAGATAGTTTTGTGGGGTTTTTTTCTTCCACCACTCCCCCATCAAGCACTTTGTCACAATGACTGTCATTATGTGTTTGCTGTTGTATGCTGTGAGCTGCTCTCCCTCTGAAAGCCTAGTTTTGCTACCTGGTTTTAGATTGGAAATATTTCAGGCTAAGGTAGCCTTTATTTTTGCCTCATACCATGGAGAATACATTGCACTTAAACATAGCATTAATTTAACATTAATTTAACACTATTACAGTGGACATTGACCTGTGTGAACTTTGTCACTGTTCAAGCATGATGAAAACTTAAGCTAATTCTTACCTCCTTTCTATTGTTGTGGGATTTCATAGTCCTTATTGGCAGTGCCTTTACATTCAGAGTTGAAAGTCTGTGCTGTGCCTGCCCAAAGCAAAATTCCAGCTTGTTTTACAGCAGCTGAGGCTGGGCAGATAACTGACCTGTGTGAATCTTCTCCATTTGGCTTCAATTCTTTGTCCATAGTCTCTTGTAAAGTTGTTCAAGCCCATCCTTAATTTTAAGCTGCCAGTCAGTGCAAAGTAATATAAATGCATTTTCAGCCTTGCTAAACTTCTTAGGATCTAGTGGATGTTACATTAATATCTCATTTTCAGAGGCTACTTAGAAAATGAAAGTGGGTTAGTGGTAGAGTTATAGGCATTCAGTAAATCTCAGCTTTTAATTTCTTTAGGAATTCATTGCTATAACAGCACTCTTGGTTTTGTTTCCTCTGTCAATTGAGATGTTTAACCAGGGCTAAGAATTTTGAGTAATGCTGAGGAATTGGAGAAAACATGCAAAGAGAAATGAATAGCATCCTTGAAGTCCTAATTCCCTGGCTCTCTAGGAGGGGTTTAAAAGTATAAGTGTAAAACTGGATGGAATTTATCCGAATACATGAACTTCATTGAAGACTTCCATATATACCCTTTATCCTTAGTCATATTGGCATTACACTCCTTGCTCTAGTTTCAGGAGTTGTAATTTTTCATTCCACATCTACGTTTTTCACTGCAGATCCTAGTATGTATGTGTTTATTTAAGTACCTCTTTAATTGTGGGAGTGGTAAGCTTTTCCTGATGGCAGTGTGGTCACTTTCATTTCGTAGGTGTCAAGAGATTTACATAAAAGGTCAACCTCTTCTTGGGACAAAAAAATACCCCAGGGTTTATAGCACAGGGAGTACAGTTGTAGTAATAAGGATTATGTTGCTGATAAGTTCCCCTCAAGGCCCCATGATGGTAATACCCCTATATTTTGTCTTTAAAGAAAACTGCTGAGAGGCAATAATTTTTTTTGTATGTGTCCCATTTTCATTAATGCATGGTAATTGATGGAGTTGCAGTGACTTGTAACAGTAATGAGTTCTAAACATAAGAATGCACTCCTTTCTAATAAGTGAGCACTGCTGGGGTTTAAAAGCGTACTAAATCAGTTGCTTTAGTATGAATTTATTAGTTTTTTTCAGCATTAGCTTTAATAGTAGTTATTTACATAAGCGTACATCCCATTAACCGCCATCAGGGCTGGAAAACATGCTGAACTGTTCATATTTTCATATAATTATTGAACATAATGGTTTCATTTGCATTTCTAAACAGTGATGTTTCTGTCAGGCTTGGAAATAGTGTCTTTACGCAGTCCCTATTTCACATCCACTTATTTGACATCGTTAAATTTTATGCTAATGTGCTTCCCTAGAATGTCATCAGTAGGACAGATGCTTGCACTTTAATATACAAATCAGTGATGCTTTTCCCTCCCCCCTCCCCTGAACTGCAAAAGAAATAAAAAAGCATATCTGCACTTTTTAGATATAGTTTGTTTCATTCTAAAGAATCTGTGAGGACTGAAACTTAGGTTTCAGCCCTACCAGTCACTTCCAAATGCTGTAGTAACAGAGACCTTTGTTATGAGCAGTGGGGGAGGAAAAGTCTTCTAAAGTTCAAGGCAATGATGTGTTAAAATAAAGGTTGTAGCTTTGAGCTTACCTCTTGTGTAAGACCTGGAGCCTCATAGAGCAAGTTGCCCGTTCAGGCAGTGGATTGGCTTTGCTGGTAGCAGAGCATCGCTGTGGAGAAGGTTCAGTGAGGGAGCAGTTTCAGCTACTACACTTTGTGCTTGTCAGCAGAAGTGCATGTGGAATTTTACATTGTCAGGTTTTTAGTTTTGAATTTAAATTTTTTTTTTTTTTAATTTTTTTACTTTTGCAGAGGTGTATGAGACCTCGCTAACCTGGTGATGGTGGTGGTTGTATGAACAGTGTTGTCCTGTTTCTTTCTAGAAATGTCAGAGCTTTGGTACTTGTACTGAAGTCAACGCTGAAAGTTAACATAAAAACCTGAGCACCATTGCCAGTACCTGTGCTTCTGAATGTGGAAGTGATGGAATAAAAATAAACAAGTAGCACCACCGAAACCACAATGCTTTTCTTCCATTTGAAAGTGAGATTACTATGTTGCCTCTTGTTCCATATGAACTTAGGGTGACTTGCTCATTGTTGCAAGTCGGTTGCTAAGGGTGGAGCAGGTGGGTGGCAGCCTGCAGTGTGCAGTTGTGGTCACTGGAAGAGGTAACTATGGAGATGGAGACACGGTGTGTTGCTTACCAGCCAGACGTGACTCACGTGAAAGCGTGGAAAGCCAGAGAATGTCCAGCTCAGTTCTTTGCTTTTCTTGCCTTATCATATGTGTCATTGGGCAACTCTGCTGTCTTCTCTCCTAGTTGCCTGTTTAATAATTTGTGGTACTGCTTGCTGGCCTTTATGTGACGTGAAAGGTTCAGTGTGTGCATGTTGCTCAGTTATGGCATTTCATGGACAAGGTCTGAAAATCTTAAATAAAACCAAAAATGTTAGGGCCAAGCAGGAGACTGAGAGAAGTATGTCACACAGATTTGTCATTTTCATTGTTTTAAGCATAAAAATATATGTTAAAAAGTCTCTCTTGGTTGTGTCACAAAAGAAGGTTTGAAGGAGGTACCCAAATGGAAAAGGGTACTTGGACTGAAATGAAAAGGCATATTTTATGCATAAAGGGACACGTGAGCAAACTGGAGATATACTCTGATGGGTTCTGAGCTTATGGTATCTTTAATTATAGATGATTAACAATTTGCTGGTTGCTTTGCAGACAAGTATAGAGACAAAAATCCCTGCTGGGAAATGCTTGCAGTCTAAGACCTCATTCTGGTGGTGAGTGTAGAACTGTATTTTAAGTAACGAGAAGCAGCAATATTAAAACAACAACAAAAGCGTTGCTTTCATTATCTTGAAGGGAACCATTGAATTTTTGAAGGATTCAGTTTTGAGCTAGCAGTAGGGCAGGTAACCACTCCATAGCAAACAATCTGGAGCGAGATGCTTTTTGGTACACCTTTTACTCGGGTTTAAAATAGGACACACCAAAGTGGAGTAGCAGTTGGTGAGATGTGCTAATTTCATCTGTGAAGTACTGGGAAATTTAAAGAGAGCACCTCTGTCATGCAGAGCAGACTGTTGTACTGCAGAGATTCTGAGCTGACCTCTTGTCAATGTCTCATTTAAATCCTGAAAAGAAGTCTCTAGGTAATTGGCAAGTATCCTCGTTTTAATATATGGCCATAAAAAGGTAACGTATGATGATTTTCAACATCAGAAGATTAACATTTTACCTTTAAATAAAATATGATTAACTGGTGCAGAATTAAAAGTAATAGAACTGAAATATTCAAACTATGACTCTGTGGTGTCAGATTATGTGTCAAATGTGACAGTTTAAGTACTGAAGTGATTTAAAAAATGAGTCAGCTGAAGGATGTATACCCCCAAGTATTGAGAATAAAACGGAACAATTGTAGCTATCCAAACTTTCTCGAACCATCCTGGCTGAAGGAACCGGGAGACCAAAATATAGTGTTGTTTATAGTGACTCAGTCTTGCCCAGGTGCCAGTGCAGGTGCAGTGAGGAAGCAGTTGGCATGGTGTGATGGCATCCTAAACTATGATTTTAAGCCATCAGGTGATGATTATGCTTAAATTTAATTGCCAGACCAAGACTATTGCTTCTGGATTCATCAGCCTGTAGAAAGGTTCAAATATGATTGATCTAGCAATGCGTCTTTTCTTTCAACAGTTTACAGTCAGCCAGGCATTTTCTTGTCCCTGTACAATTTCATTTCTGGTAGATTGGCACATGTTTTGATACATGAAGCCACATATTTGCCGTCTGAATTACTTAGTGTTGCTGTTTGGAAATGTGAAAATGCCCTTGTGAAGGTTTGTCATTTGACTTCTGCATATTTTAAGCCCTTGTTGGGACTTCTTTTCTCCACCTAGTAGTTCTGTAAACTCAGCTTGGAATTTGACAGTAAAGTGGCACCTTGCTGTCTTCTGAAGTCCTGTAAATGAGTGTTTATAGTGCAATTTGGGCATTTAGTAATATTCTTGTAGATGTTGATTTCAGCACATTTGTGCACATGAAGCTGTGACACCTTGAAATTTTGTAGGAAGTGCCAAGAGGAGGCGTGGAATACGGCTCACGTTCCACAGTGCAAAAATAAAAGAAATGGTAAATAAAATGTGCTGTGGTCACAAAAATTGGCAGGTCTAATTTTGTTTACATCCAGAGAGCGGAATACTCAAGTAAGTGTGCTGCTTTCGTGCAGTTTTTTCAGAGAGTAGAATTTTAGTAATTATGTAAAAATGCAAGCAAAGCATTTAACAGCTTTCATAATACATGAACTCTTCCAGTGTGGATTTCTTCATATTTCATTGTCTTCAGAGAGAACTCTTTTTGGTTCCTATAAATATTGTTAGGCACACTGATGAAAGATCCTTAGATGCTTTTAAAGATGTTACTCATTGTCTCATAATGGTACAGAATAAGACTCAAGTGAGCACAGCTCTTAATGTCCAGCTGTCACTTCAGGTAACTGGACAAGTCCTGTGAGGCCTTACTGCTCTGTTTCCATGCAGATTACCATATTTAACTTGTCACTGCTCTCTGCTTTAGCCTGCCAATAAATCTACTGCATAAATTTGTCCTCTGAAAAGACGGAAATTAAAAATAAGAAATATGTTTCTAATTATCTGGAGAGAGAAGTTATGGGAGCAAGTAACTTACCTTCAGGATAGAATTTTGCTGTGGGAAGGATGGCATGGCATTGTCTCTGCTAGTGTGGGCCTAGATTTGGCTACCCTGAAAGGCTCTTGGTTTCCTCAGAAAGCCATCTGGGTATTCTGCCTTAGGTACATCTGCTGTGATGTCTGGGGATCTGTGCACGCACAACCTGTGAATCCTAGTTGATTTTAATGAACTGTTTATATTGAACTTCTCTCATGTTGGCAAATTTCATGCTGTATATTACATTCCTCTTTCTGGAAACAGCCGCAGGACAGTCCAAGGAATTCAACAACAATATAATTGCATTGTTCTGACTGAACAGTGAAGGCATCAGAGATTCTTCTGACTCATCTGCAAGGGCCAGATGGCTATCAGTAACGTTCTGGCTCTTTCAAACAATCCTCTTTAATATTTTCTATTCCTAAAGCTGTAAATATCTGCCTTGGTTCATTTGTTGCTTCTCTTCACTGTGCCATTTTTTAAGGAGCAGTGTTTAAAAAGATCTTCCAATATTTTTTTGACACCTTTTAATTTCCAAGCTAGACACAGTCACAGCTAGCTTAAACATGCTTGTTCTTGTGCCAGTGTTTTGCTTAATTAGATCTTCCTTCTATTTAATGTGTATGGAGAAGGGATTAGAGCAATAGACATGCCCTGTCTCAAAGGGAAAAGAGAGGACAAGGTGAGAGAAGTTTCTCTTTCACTTGAATGCATGTTGTATGAGTGATGGGAACTGCTTGACTTCTGAATTAAAAAAGGTGAGAAATCTTGGTGGAATGGAACAAGGTTGAGAAGGATTGTATGACTGAAAGGTCAGGGAGCTTAGCAAAGTCAGAACAGCAATGTGTACTAATTGGGGTTTGTTTGCTTTTCCTTCCATGTGAAAGTTGCCTTGATGGAGTTCGTCTTTGCAAAGCTATGTAGCAAAATTTCTGGTGGGTGTTACAGAAAGTCCCCAAAGGTCAAACTTTTAAATGCACATATATGGTACAATTAAAGGTTGGTCCTCTTAAGTAACTGCAATGATGGTGAGACTTTAAATAGGCCTCTTGACTTCCACCATGTCAAAGGTGTCTTGTCAATTCTTCTTGTTAGGAATTGTGTTCAGTTTTGCTTTGCCAGAGAGTTTTTGGGACACCACTGTAATTGTTCTTTTGTTGGTTGTTCAAGGACATTGAGCTGTTGTGAATGGCTAAAATTGGCAGCGAAAAGGCATCATGTAACTGGATCTGCATTAGCTGTGTCGCTGTTGGTGTCTCAAAACTGGGAATGGTGCTGGCCGGAGTCCAGATTTACTCCCCAGCATTGTAATTTTTGCCTTTTAAATACCAGTAATAAAGTAGTCAGAGGTTTGATATCTTCATCTGCAACAGATGTGTATTTCATTTGCTTTTCATATTGTGAATTTTCACTGTGCGTGAGGAAATAAATATGGCTGAAATCTGAAAAAAAAAATTACAGAACAGTTGACTGTTAATTCAAAGTTACTAAATACTGTCCTTGAGTGTTTATTTGGGCTTTGTCTGCATCTGTCCCTCTTTGTAGACATTAGAATAGATTCTTACCTCATATTTCTTAGAAAACATGTAAAAGTTCTGCAGTTAATATCTACTGAAAGAGCCATTATTTTCTGCTGCTCCTTGAGATTAAATAACGTGGGGGTAACTTGCATTGCAGGAGCTTTGCACTGCAGTTCACAGTTTTGACATAAAATTACTGTGGGCATGCTGAATCAGTGGTATTTTGTCTCCAGTATATCTTCTGACCCCAAGAGCAACCCAGAATGTGTTTGTGAGCTGTAATAAAGACTGGTTTGTTATCTTCTCTTTTTATAATACTGCATTGCTTTAGTTGTTCTTCTACTTTCTTTTTCTCAATGTCAAGAATTTTATTTTAATAGGTCTTGTGAAATCTGGAGACTTATGGAAGATTGCTAAATCTGCCAGAAGTTTAAAAGGCTCTTGAAGAGTATATGAGATGGTACATAAACTCTTCTTTGCTCTCTGAATCTGATTGTTAGATGGTGTAAAACTTCATTTCCTAGGAAAGAGGTTTTCTGCTCAGGAAAGCAGTGTGGTAGGCATATTCTTCAAATTTTCCTGGAAGATGATTAGTCTGTCTTTGGAGTGTCTTGCCTGATGGGGATCTATTCTTCGGTGCTGTGTGCTTTGAAAGCGTTGCGTTGTGTGTTTGCTGTAGGTTGATTCAGTTGGGCAGGTATGTAAATCCCTACATTTTGTCGCTTTGTATCACACTTTGCATATTTTTTGATTTAACGTTATTTATTGAAGTCTTTTATTGGAATGAAGAATGTTTTTGGTCAGGAGATGTATGGATGTAGGAGGGGGCAAGAAGCTTCAAGAGAATTTCTGAAGGCACGTAATGGCTTTTCCTGTCACCTTTATTAGTGAAGCCTACAGCACAAGGCTTTGCAGAGTTTCTTTGGGCAGCTGCGTGGAGGACAAGCGTTGCCCTCCCATGTGAACTGCAGTTATGCTGTTCATGTGAAGAGAAAAAGAGATGATCTCTTGGAGTTCCTACTCCAGACGTTCTGACAATATCATGCTTCTGGATATGAATCTTTGGGACTTCCTGATATTCTTCCTGAATAGCAAAGATAGGTCTCCATAACCCAGTGTGTTGTCCATTCAGTCTAAGGTGTGATGAATTCCTTGGAGAGCTGTTCTGGAGGCCAGTTTGCTCAATCCTCCCTCTCGACCTTGCTACTTTTTGCTTACCCAGCTTGATTTGAGTGCTATCTGTGATCCCCTGCTGTGGATGGGTCTGCAGTCACCGTGTTCAGGTGAAGCCTCCTCTGCCTGTGCTGCAGGCATGTCCAGAATTTAGTGCAGTAACCAGTCACAGCACAAATTGTGAGTGCAGTACATGGAATCATTCTCTACTGAGGAGACTCACCTGTAAATTAATGTGAATACACACAGTGTTTCGTTTTTTCCTGCTCATCTCCCATTTTTTGTCAGTCATGTAGTATTGAGTATGCAAAGAATGGGGAGACTCTGAGTTAGTGCTAGTTTGTTTATTAGTATCAGATGTATTTTCCCTGGAAATTGTTAAAGTTTGTAGTTGACTTCTGGGATTTGGGTTCTTTCATCTCAATTTTATCTCAGGCAGAGTGAGTCTTCTAGAGTTGTCTGGATTTATGGGTAATGGACAGTAGTTCTTCCATGATTGCAAACTTTCATATCAGAACAATCATCATCAAAACACTTTTTTTTTTTTCAAACGTAACAGTTTCATGTTTGGAAAGCTGGTTTGACAATCAGGTGTAATGTCAAGCCTAGTGCCAAAATTAAATCTATGATAACAGGAGAATAATTCACTGTAACATTTTCATACATAAACCTGCAATGCACGTTAATAAAACAGATACATGGGAGGGATGGTGTCACACTGCAAGATGTTTGTCAGGTTGTTTTCATTGGCCTGACAGAGCTCCAGCGCGAAAGGTACAGAGTGTGGACAGACTCTGTAATGAACTTGCATACCAAATCATCTGCCAGAACCCTGGTCAGCTGGGAACAGACTTGCTGACAGACATGAGACTCCTGGTATAGCCATGTGGTGCTTTATCTTTTATTTAAAACTCAGTTGGCTCTTTGTTCTGTAAGTTTAATAGAGATGTAGTCTCTACTGCCACAATGTCAATTTTGCTGTAGTTTATCGTGCAGAATGTTGAATGCTATATGCCTTGCTCTGTGAAAAGGATGCATTAGGAGTCCTGGAAAATGCAGCAATGCTCGAAACAGATTTTGATTGAGATTCATTTACAGAAGGAGTCTCCCACAGTTTTTATGGTCTCAAGCAAACAGTGGTTCGGTGAAATAAACTGTTATATGGGAAAATTACAACACAATTTATAGTGGCTAGAGAGCCTTGGTGCAGTGCTAGGAAATTGTTGTTAATTGATCCTAACATTTTGTTATGATGGATTTTGTGTAGAAAAGAAAACAACTTCTAGCATCTTACATATTTTATTCTTTCTTTTTCAGTTATTTCTTAGGTTAGGAATAGAAATCTGTCAACTTCTTGGCTGACATAGTATTTGTTCTTAAACAGGCATTGAGAAGTAAGTGAATTAAAGGCAAGCTGGAATTTTTTTCATTTAGAGTTGATCAAAATTTTAAATTTCCAATTTGCAGGGATTGTTAATACTTTGAAAAGCAGTTTTGTTTCACTAAAATGTAATTCAAACAAATTCAAAGATGCCATGTTTTGGTTTTATGTTCTTTCATGACATGGTGAGAGAAGCATGTTGTGATCCTGCTATCCTGATAATTGTGCTCTGACATAATGGAAGTGATCTATTTGTTTTCTAAAAGTGTGTCAGTCTGTCATTGCAAGACACAATGTGTATCAATACTGAACGTCAGTCATTTTGTTAGACTTTCAGCTACTACCATATCATTATGACTTTTTTTTTATAATGAGCAAAACATGACAATTTGTGATAAAAGAAAATCTCAGCAAGCAATGCAAAATGAAAATATTGTTGTCTTTGAAAAAAAAGGGAGGATTTTCTTAGATTTCAGCAGGTTGGTTTTCTTATTCTGTTTGGCAAGTGGTTTTGACAAAATGTTGATGTTGTATTAGCAGCATGTATTAGAAATAGACCTGAAGGAGATCCTTAGTCATCATTCTCTTTAGCAGCAGAGGATGGGGATCACTGTCTGTCTTTCTCTCTGGCTTCTAGTTCTCTGTCCAGATAACCTGAATTTAAGTTCAGATTTTCATTCCAGTTTGGAAGTGTTGCCATAACTGTAGGGCTTTATAAATCTGAATTGTTTCTCATTCAGCAAAGCAAACTCTGCCCTGTCCACTGCTGATTAGGCTTTTCAAGCTGTCACTGGTTTGCTCTGTCCTCAGCTGTGCTTAGTGAAATGCAGTTTGGGTACCCATCCCACAGATTTCTGGTAGGGTTCTCAGAAATGGTGAAGTTGGGCAGACTTCAAGGGGCCGTGATTTATTGTGAGGAAAGTGATGGGTAGGCTGTTTGATCAGCATTAAGTACAATGCCAGTAAACCTTTAACTTAGCTGCCATTAATTCAGTCCGACTGCAATAGCATTTAGAGTTAATGAAACTAGTTTTAACAGTATCTGCAACGCTTTCTGTGTGTGAACGTGTGACATTTTACAAGTACATTGCAAAGACTAAATTGATTCTTAGAAGAATACATTTCTCTAGTCCAGACAAGACCTAATAGATCTTTTTCTTAGATAGCAGCCTTAACTTTTTCTTAATTTTCTCTCTTGATTAAAATCCTGAATGGGGTGAGGTTTCTACTAAATGTCTGCTCAAAACAAGCTTAGAGAAAATGGAATGTCAGCCTTGAAAATGTCACTTTAATACGGTTTGACATGATAAGGTCCTAGAAGTCTCCTAAGGATATATATGCAAGTATGGAGTATATATGCTTACTGTATTTGGAATCAGTGTGTGCAGGAATGTATATTCAAAAAATATTGATGATGCTGTGCTGTGGAGAGTGCTTGGAATAAGGAGCACTGG
>NW_020955203.1:325801-494080 GCF_003031625.1 Empidonax traillii
AACTGACTGGCAAATCCAAGATACAGAAGTGGATGAAAGGCAACTGAATATTCAATACAGAAGGTTAAAAGGAGGTATTGGGCTGCTGGGGCAAAAAAACAGGGGAAAAACAGAGTTCTCATAAAAAATTTGCTTACTAATACTTAGATTTAATAAGGGAAATAGTGCAATTCTGAAAGATATTTATGCTTTTAGATTTGAAACAGAAACAATTTCCTTTGTGTCTCTGTGTATGTGCACAAGCACTTATATTATTCTGACACTTTTTATAGTGCTGCCTGTGTTTTTAGCACAGAAGATATTCTAGTTTTGGTAAGTTGATTTTTGTCTATCTGTAAAATTCTGTTGATTTCTTTTTTGTGTCTAAATACTTGACTGATTATTGAATTCCATGCATTTATGAATACTTTAGAAGTCTTATTTAACAATTAGTGCCTGGAAAATCAAGGAAAGGCACATGTCTTGCGTGTGCCACATATTTAAATCACACTTTAAAAAAGCCATCTGTTCAACACTTAGTTTTTAGGGTTGTTCTACAGAGAAGTGTACCATTAATAAAGACAGTTCAAAACCAGCTTAGATACTTATTAGGCATAGTGTTAAGGTTAGTTTATATATATATATATATATATACACACACACATATATTTGTGTGTGTTACTAGATACCTGAATTTCCGAAACAGTAACAGTTTACCCTGAGCTCCTGAGGGTGACATTTTGCTTGTAAGCAAGGTAAAGTCTGGACAAAGACAATGGAGTTTCACATCAAGCTGTTGGCAGTGGCCACTCATAAAACTTAAAATTTTTATTTGTAATTGTTTTTCTGCTCTTATATAATTTGAAATTGGGTAACAATTCTTTGGAATAAGCTGTAACCGCTTATGTGTTTTAATAATACAAGGTTTTGCAATATTGCCCAACAGCTGTTGAATTTATTTTTTATTTTCTTGGTTCAGAGCAGGCACATTGCAGTTATACTTTATCTGAAACTGTTATCTAAAACAAGATTATGGCAACCAATTATTCTGTGTTTAATGTTGGTGGGCAAATTCCCCAGACCATCTAAGCTTGTTTAATATCCCCTTGCAGTGTTGGGACAATGGACTGTTGTTATTAGAAACTATGAATCAAAGTTAAATTGAGGGTATGAATCATGTTTAAACTGCAGAACAAAATCATGATGATGTGAAAGTGCAAGTAAGTAAAGTAAACCACAGGATAAAATAATTGCCGATTCTTACTTAAAGTAGGTGCAGACTAGTTAAATCCTCCCTGATGAGTGTGAGACTTGCACAGATGATCCCTGACATGTTTCATTTGCACTGCATTGATGTGGTGAAGCGTGGTCTTGGTGACTTCACGTTCTGCATGCATCTGGTCAACAGCTTGGCTGTTACTGAACCATCAGGTCTGAAAGAGAGGTAGAGGTGTTGCTAGGTGTCCTTTCTAGCACAAGGTGCTGCCTTTCCTACCAGAAGACAGTTGAGAGGATGATAGGGAGAGGTTGTAGGGGTTTGCAGGAGAATCAGTCACTCTGTTTGTTAGATCAAGAGGCAAAAAGGATTTAATGAAATTAAATTTATGCTACTAAGACTTCTGTGAATTTGATAAGTGGAGCTTGGGTTAGAAGAACAGAAATAATTCTTCCTTGAAGCTTACAAATTTCCATGTTTGCTTTACTTCCAAAGTATGGTAGGTGGTGTGGAAGCCTTTCTGTATGAGCCCAAAGTTTGCTTTTCCTGAAACCTGATTTTTATGTTTTCTGCAGCTCTGGAATGTTTTTGTTTTCTGTCGGCTACTAATAAGTGATGTCTTTTTTCCTGCTCCTAACTGGACTGAATATTTTGTGTCTCACTGTCTTCTTTGAGAAAGTGTTTTGGTAAGAGTTGGTTTGCATATTTGAAAATGCAAAAGGACGTGTTCAAATACGCATCTAGTAGTCCCAGACCAGCAGGATATGTGTGTCTCTGCATCTTACTGGATATATCTATCTTTGCATCCAGTTAAGGGTGCCCAAAGTAGATGCATATTGGTGTAATGAGGTTTTCCTGAACAGCACAGGCCAGGTCCAAACTGAACAATTTGTTGTATCTGACTGCCTCTAAAGAGCTTGTGAAATGTTTACTGCAAAAGCATGTGAGTCTGTCTTGTAAAGTATTAAATCCAAGAAGCGCAAGGAAGAGCAACAAGAAATTTAAAATAAGGATGTTAAGTGTAATTCAAAGCCGCGTCTCTTAAAAGAATAAAACTTCCCTCACACAATCTGTGGGCTGTCAGATTTTGTGATTTTCAGTTGAACTCTTGGTGTATGTGTGCTGACTTTTATGCAGAATCTTTTCAGTAATCCATATTGTTATGCCTGTGCTGATTTTAAAATCTTAACTCTCCACACGCTCTGAGCAACTGCATGGTAAACATGCCTCGTTACTTATCCTTACCTTAGACTTCATGTGCAAACTTTAATACCTTATTCATATAAGGTCTGACCTTTTCTACAGTTGCAAACAAGCCTCCAAATAAACCTTGAATTATTAAACCAACCTTTATGTGAATGTAATGCGGTTCTCATACTATTTTATATTTCTCTGGCTTCCATGCTGGTTACAGAAATGCATTCAAATGGCAAATCTGTCCTTCATAAGCAAAATAGGTTTATCTTTTCCTAGTTAGGAAAAAAATTCAGTCTAAAGCTTTTGTTTGAGCAGAACTGAGGTCCTGTAATAAACATTATGGGCATAGAAGAAACTTTGTTTCACTTGTTAATTGGCTTGTAAAGGTCTGTTTCAAGTCATATTACAGGACTACCACTATAATAAACATTGGAGATTGTCTCCTAAAATAATAACATCAGTCATGTCATACTGTAGTAACGATGTTGTTTCTGTTTATTGTGTGTATGCATGAACAAAGTATTGTCAGGTTGCAGTGGTGTGTGTATTTTTATTTGCATTGTATTAGCAATTCATGATAGGAAGGTGAAACCAACAGTCATGGGCTGAGAAGCTGTTTTGCCAAGCATAACTTTATCTTTCTCTAAAGATGTCTGTTCTCTGGGCTGGTAGTCAGCCTCATGAATTCCCAGCCTTGAACTGCTGTGTAACACAAATGGGACTTCGGGTTTTGCAGCGGGAGGGAAAGAGGCTGTAGAGACCAGGAAGCGGGAGGGAAAACGTGAGGATGGACGCGCATATTCTGTCATAAAAAGTAAACTTGCTGGAGTTTTTTGTTGGGGGAGAAAGAAAAGTCATGTTCCAACTTAGCATTTTAAGTTTCCCTTAAATGCCAGTCTGAGGCGTATTTGCAGCTGTTCCTGTTGAATAGTGCAGAGACTTGACTTGTGTGGTTTTCAATGGCATTCAAAAGATTTCTGTGCCCTCTCAAAAAGTGTTACATTCATTTATGGCTGTGGCACATGACAGGAGTGGAGATATCTGGCCTTGATTTATGCTGCTTCACTGCATACATCTCCTTGCTTAAGTCAAGGCTCCCAAGTTAAGGAGTCAGCCAGTCTCCTGAATATAAAGGCACAAAGGGCAGGAGAAGAATTATGGTTAATGTTTCCCATGTTGCCATGACTTCTGTTAGAGGCCTGAAGAGTTGAGATTTTCAGTTCCTTTTAAGAAAAAGAACATTGGAAAGTTTGGGACAGGATACATGAAATGTGGAGATATTTACTACAGCTAAGGAAAGATATGAACAGGAGCATGAGTTTACCTTATGCAGTAACATGAACCAAAGCATCTTAAGTGTGGGGGAGTTGTTAGTGAAACCATTCTAGGAATTTTACAGATGTTTTTAGTGAGCTTTTTTTAACCTGTGGTGTTAATAAGTCTATTGTAGATTTTTTCATGTGTTTCCTTTTTTGGTTTTACATGGGTTTATTTGACTGGTTTTAGTGAACTGTTTTGTAAGTCGTACAGAATATGTGATACGACTGGAATAATGTTTGTAGTGAAATCTGAATTTTTGCATGCCTCACTGCTTGATTCTTTCTTATTTTGAACCTTAGTGGTGGATTAAAATATTTGCATTTATTTTACCTTAGGTTTCGATGTATTTCAGTGAAGTTAACAACCCATACACTATTGACATAGGAGCCACAGAAAAGGCAGTCAATATATTGAAAAGAGACCAGTTTAGTGTTTCTTACAGAAATGCTTGAGAATATACAAGAATTTCTGTTTTAAAACTAAACTATAATTCTAGGCTTGTCATTATTGCTTGTCTAGGCAATAATTCTAGGCTTGTCATCATAGAAAGGCACCTTCACACATCTTTAATTTCTGTAACTAGTTTTAATAATTTCCCTGGGACCATCCAGAAAATAGACCTTTTCTCAGTTATGTCCTGGTTATGCAGGTCAAATTGATTTATTTTTTGCTATCACCTTTTTTTTTTTTTTTTTTTTTTGTGGTCTTGATAAGCATACATAAACATGAAATATGAAATTAAGGGTATTGAGCTATACCTAGCATTTTATATTCTTTACAATGCAATTTCTCCCTTTTTCAGAGTACAGGCCACGAAAGCAACCTGATGCATACTTTACCTTCTGGATATAGCACTGTACAATTCAGCTTGAGAGCACGAAAACTTTGGCAATTCTAAGAGCTGTTCAGTTTGTAATAACATTGTGTAGAACTCTACATGAACCGGGAAATTATTGTGTGTCTCTTAATTGCAAAATTACACCTACGTTTTTGAGGAAGAGGGATAGTGTTGTCGAGGAGATGGGAAATTTCAGGTGGTATTTTTTATGCTTTGCAGTCAATTATAAAAACAGTATGAACCTTCGATTTGTATGCATAATGGCTTTTTTCTTTAGTGATTATGAAATTGGAATGGTGCTGTGTATATGTGTCTCTATATGCATGTTTCATGCTTTATGAGAACGTACAGGACTACTGAATTAAAATAATGTAGCTGAAACTTCATGGGATCGTCATCCTCTTTTGAAAATGAATTAGGAGGTGCAGTAACTTCCATTTTGTGTGTGCAAACAGAAAATGAGCGTTAGGAGCCAATGGGTGTGTATCTGTGCTAAACTTTGTGTACTGTCTTTACTCAAACCTTTTGACTGTATTTGAATCATCTTCTTCTAATTTCTGCTTTCTTGTAACTAATTTACATAATGCTGCTGCTCACTTAAAATCAGCTCATTTTAAGGACTGATATAATGTGTTGTGCTAATCTAGGTTCTTTCGTTCAAGGAGATCAGAGTGGTTTCCAAATGCTTGTAATTCTGTCCTCGTCCTGTGAGTTAGACTGTATTGCTGCGTCTCATCTTCATAAAAATGAAAAAAACGAAGTAGAAATTTGAGAATTCATTCAACATATTAAAGGAAGGTTGTAGTACAACTATCTTTAAAACTCTTTGTCTTTGTCTTGGAACTTGCATTTTCCTTTGGATTTTTTGTCCTAATTTCTGAGCTTGCACAGTACAAACTCTGGGTGAAAACTTTTGCCTTTACTGAAGGCAAAAAGACTAGGACTTCATATAAAAACACGGGAACTTGAGTTCTGTTGCCAATTAGCGCAACCTGCAGCAGTCTGTAAAAAAAAACAACAAACGAAACCCCTTTTGCTCACGAAGAGTGAACTTCAGATTCCCTGTTCCATATTTTTTTTGAAGTCCCTAAGTCCTAAAGGTGCTTCAGTTGTATTAAAACTGTTTATGTCATACTGTATCTTTTTGCTACTTGCAAGAATTTACCTGACAATGGTTCTTGCAAGTTACTGCTGTTTTTTGTCTTCCTGTATTTTCGTTTCAGACTCAGCCTTAATCTCCTTCTGGAACATCTAGGCATTTTCCATTTGTCTGCTCATGGACATTAATTCCTCAGACAGCTTTAGGGTTTCTACAAAATCAAGTGGTGTAAATTGAAGCAGTGTCTTTTGCCATTTCCATGTTAAGTATCTGTTTGGATGTGTGGCTGCTGCTATTTTATCTTGTTCTTGAACAACTTTATATTGCAAACTTAATTTATTGTCTTGCTGAGATACAGTGAGTGCAGTGTGGTATCTGTCACCTTTGGCAACATGGTCTTCGAGTAGGTGTAGGGATTTACATCAGAGAAAATGTCTTAAAATGTTGAAACTTTCTTTTCCTAGGAGGAGTCATTTTAAAGCACAGGGGAACCTGAGGGATGTCTTTTCTGGTTTCAGTCTAGACATCCTTGATAACTTTCCTTAAATTAAGTTACTTCAGAGCGTCCAAGAGCATGTCTGCAAGAGTTACCCTTCTTTTTGCTTTAAGCTTTAAATTCTTGTTCGCTCTGTTAAGAGGTGGGTTTTTCGTGTTAGTTTTGTTTAAGTTGTTGATTGGTTGCAGACTGTTAGGAAGCTGCATACAGGCCATGTCCAAAGACTTTTGTGGAATAATATACCCATCTTTGAAATATTTTGAGTATACTTTTCTAATTTTTCCTTTGTATATGCAATTTTTGTATCCTTTCAATGGCTAAGAATCATTGCTTCCTTCCCTCCTGCCCAGGGAAGGAAAGCAAAGACATGTGTACCTGCAGAGAGGTTGGTGACCCGACCTGTGTGGTTGGTGGGAGGTGCACAGATTTCTGTTTGAGCTGCAATTATGTAGTGGGAGAATTGATTGAGTGGATAATACTAGGGCAGTTTTTCCTTACTTACCTCTCAAAGGGGGGAACTACCATTGGCAGACAGATTTGGGTGAGATCCAGGCCTAATAGAAGACCTAAATTGTGGGGATCTGATGAAACACTTCTCAAATGTAGAAGTCTCAGTTTGGCAGATGGAGAGATGTAGTGGTTTTGTGGCATGTAGACAGTACAGGGTATGGAAAATGTGAATTCTCTTTTAAAATTGGAAGCAAATTGTCAGCAGGATTTCTTCACAATATCAAAAGTTAAGAATGGTCAAGTTGGTGTGGCCCTCACATGAGCAGACAGCCGGCTGTGGACAAACAGTGATCTGAGTAACAGTCCTCTTTCCTTGACATCAGGGAAGGGCTGCCTTCTGGTTGTTTAAAGTTGTTTGTGTGGAGATTGCAAATGAATTCCTCTTTGTTTTTGCTTGAACCCATGAGGATGAAATTTCTGGCAGAGAGTTGGAGCTTTTCGGGATGTTTTAGAGTTCAAATGAAGATATGCCTGAATTCCTTTGTTAGTAGCTCATCTATGCAAGTGCTGGGGACAATGTCATCCAACAGAACTCCTCTCAAGTAATGGCATCCCTCTGTTTTTTAGTGGCAAAGCTGTGTCTTCCTACTTAAGAGTTTAAAGTTGCTAAAGCTACAACCAGTCTTGTTTTGGAAAGGGGATTGGCACCTGAACATGCATAGGATGAAAGATGGTTCTGTGAGCAGTGAGAGGTGCAGGAGGGGGGACAGTTACTGTGCCCTCAGCCTTTCTCTGTAGGTCCTTCATAGAAAAGTGGTAAATCACCAGCAGTGAGGGATTACTTTTGGGGAAAAATGCTTCTGTTGCCCTGGTTAATATTGTAGTTCTTTTGGTGTCATCTACACTGATTGAACAAGAACGTTGCATTGTCTGCTGGAGGCAGGATGTTCTTTTAAAGGAGCTGGGTTTTTTTTTTTGTTTTGTTTAAAGTAGTCAGTTTGCTGAAATAGTAGTTTTGAGCTTAATAGGGGGAGATGTATGGTCTCAAGTGGTAAATACTGGGAATAAAAACCATCTGAATGGTACCTTATCCCTCTTCTAAAGGACTTTCCATACTTTCCAACTTTAACTTCCCTTTGCAGATGACTGTTAAGAAAGTAAGTGAAGGTATGATATTTAAAACTTGTTCCTCCTGTAGTTTACAAGATAGTTCTTTACCAAAGGATGATTTTTATTATTCTTTGTATAATCATTAAAGATGAAGGTCATAGTTCAGGACCTTCTAGTAAACTCCAGACTGTCATACTTTAATTTGCATCAATCCTTGCTTTGAACCAAATCTCAGTTATCTACTTAATTTCCCATATTGTGTGTCCTCATCTCTGAATGTGGCAGATTCTTTTCAGAACGAACAGCTTCATGTTGCTTTGGATGATGGTACCTTTTAGAAAATCAAAAAGGAAACTGCTGTTCAACAACTGGGGTTGGGACCTGTGTGTGCCTTGCTCAGTGATTCTCTCTTCAGACAGGGTTCAGCTTTGTATTGCAGTAATCTCAACAAAGATGTGTAAAGGCTTTTTCTCATGGGTGTCTTGTCAGACACAGTTGAGATTATCCATGTCTTTCTACATCAGATAATGCAAACATTACCTCCATGAGACACTACCTTTATGAAACAGAGTTATTCTCCTAGAGAACGAAGAGACTATGTTAGTATTAAATTTGGCAAAAACACAGGCTAATACAGTTGGGAACAATAGTTCAAGTTGTGTGGTAGGCATCAGTGGCAAAAGTGTTAAACATTTCAGACTTGTAAATTCTAAGCCCTTCAGAGTTATTAAACATACTGAAGGTGAAATCTTGGGCTGAAATGTGACAGAATACCCCAAACTGGTCCATGATGTTAGATCTTCATAGTCTGAGTTTGAATTTTGTTTCATGTCTCTGGTGTTTGTGATGTCCATCCTTAAGGGAGAGGGAGCACCCAAGGTTTGTAGTTGCTCACTGTCAAGAGGAATGGCAAAAGTCAGGGAGTCCACCAACAAAGTTCTATCAATAAATTACACACTCGGCATGGAAATTGGTATGTTAGTCCCTGATCTCTGTATAAGCACATGGCAGTGGGGTTTGGATAAATGGGTAGGATGGAAGGGAAGAAAGAAAGGCAGAGATTAATTCAAGAGGGGGAGAGAAACAGAAAGAGAGAAAAAGAGATCTCCAGTCCTGGCTCCAGTGCAGATGGGGTGTCCAGGGTCCAGGGGCACACACACATGGGCTTGGTGGTGGTGCTTTTTCATAGATAAGTTTTCTCTGCCCTGGAGGCTTCTTGTTTTCTATGTAATTTAGTTATCATGCACAGTGCATTCTTCCACACCTTTCAGGAAATGAATTGGAGGTTTCAGGGATCTTTAGTGGTCCTGATCCCCCTCCCTACAGTCCATGCTCCCTTCTTGACCTCATTCCTGTGCTTGTGCTGCGCTGTGTTGAGTTTGCCTCCAGGAGTCAGAACAAGGGTACTGGAAAAGTGCTGCCCTTTGTGTCTGTGAGGCTCCTCCAGCCACATCTTGTTCTTTCTCACAGCATGTTAATACCAACAGTCCTGGGATATTTCCAACAATTCCTATCTCTTATTACAAGCAATCCTTGATTGGCTCCACAGCCATCAGTGTTTGAGACGTAACACATTAGCCTCTTATCTTCTGGGATTTTATAGAGTTGCTAGTTAGTTAAGTGCTGCAGAACTCTTGGGTGAAATCTGTAGTTTGGGAGTAACTTGAAATGGGATAACTATGCTTTAAAAAAATACCCCCAAAAAAACAATGGAGGGATGCACTTAACAGAATGCATGAAGATACCCAGTTGAAATGGATTGCAACTTATAAAGAAGTGACACTGGAATATGTGGGATACATTAGTCATTAATCACATTTATTGACTGGGACCTTACAGGAAAGATGGGGCAAGACTACTTAAAAGAGCATGTAGGGACAGGACGAGGGGGAATGAGTTCAGATTGAAAGAGAGATGAAAAATTCTTCACTGAGGGTGATGAGGCACTGAAACAGATTTCTATCAGAGAAGTTGTGGATGCCCCATCCATGGAAGTGCTCATGGCCAGGTTGGATGGGGCTCAGCCTACTTAAGGGTATCCCTGCCCATGGCAGGGGGTTGGAGCTAGGTAATCTTTAGGGTCCTCTTCTAACTCAAACCATTCTATGATTCTATGACTGAGCTGAGAATGTGCAGATTTTTGGGGCATCCAAGGAAGGACCATGTTTGTGGAGTAGAGTTCATCCTCTTTTTTGCTCTGTGGAAACATCCGGAAAAGGCTCTTCATTTTTATATCCCCAAAGTTCATATTTGTGGTGAGCAAACAGATAAAATAAAAGGCAGAGGAAAAGGGTAGAGAGGAGATGGACTCACAAAAATAATAGGACGAGTAGGCGTTTTTATCCTGTCAGGATAGCAATTACAGCTCTGTGGGCTGTTGTTGGTTTGCAATTTACTGTATGCATTCAGGGAGAAGAGAATTTCTGATCTTTATAATTTAGAATCATGATGGTGATTAGCCACAGAAGAAATCAATACGTTTCATGTTCAAATTGAGTTTACCAACTTGATTATTACACCCCCTACTTGAGATTTATTTTGAAAGCCGATTGGAATATTCTGCTGGAGCACTGCTTGCTGCTTTTTGTAGCCATGTGAGCTATGCTGAGCATGGTGCACTGGAGATCTCTGATCTACTGCCTTGTTTCATCCAAACCTTAGTTCAAAGTGCTCCTGTTTTACTTCTGTAGCCTTATGCTGTTTGGTTCAAATGTGACTTGCTTGGAACTGTTGCCATGGTTTTGTGTTAGTCCGTGTGTGTTTGCAGTGTTTTATGAGTGCGTTTGCGGTCCGGAGGTCTTGCAAATCAAGATCATTAAAAATAGCAACTTAGCAGATGAGCTTGTAGGGCAGGCATTAGTGAGGAGGGTAAGCTGATATTAATGCCTGTGCAGAAATCTTTGAAAACAGGTACAGGTTCTCTTTGAAGTCCAAAGAGCAATGGGAGTAAAGGCTGAAAACACTGTGGGTAGTGAGATGGAGAAGTAAGGCAGGTGGAGGTGGAGAAGCCAAGAAGTGACAACTGAGACACAGACATGGTCAAGGCTGAGCATTAGCTCGAGCTAAAATAATGGATTCCTATAAATGACTGAATTCAGGATAGGTTTGGGGAATCTCATTCAGAGAAGATACAAACTTCAGCTGTTGCTTTATGATCCTGATGAGGAAAGAGATAAGGTGGAGAGTTTGCTGCAAAGATCACAATCTAGTGTAAATTACTTGGAGCAAGTATGATCATTCTGTGTCTGAATTTCTAAAGCAGTAGGTACTTAGGCAGAGTGATACAGGCAGTGAACAGTGATAAAAGTTTGCTTGAGTCTGACCTTCTAGTAAAGGTGTGGATGGGATGGTGGGAATCTGAGTTTAGTGATTGTGACAAAAAAAAAAAAAAGTTGAAAACAGTTGCATCAAACAGGCAAACCCTGTGGAGTAAAATGCTCAATAACAAGACCATAGTGGTACAAGGTCCCCAAGAGTTACAGAAATGGGAGAACAATTGCATGTCTTGTGGTTCCAATTAAAAATTTACAAATTGAAGAGGACATTACAGATTTAAAGCAATGGAAAACACAGCAAGCTGAATGTGTTACAGAGACCTGCTGAGGGAGAAGTGATTTGATTTTGATTGTCCTCCTGACTTGTGACATTTTTGGAAACAAAGAGGCACCAGAATGAGGATAAAGGGATCGTGTGCGGTATTTAAGGATGCAGCAAGTTTATAAGGAAAAACAGTTCTGTTTCACTTAACCAAAGGAAGGGTTTTAGTGACCAAGGTTAGCCTATTGGGAGAATTAGAAGAAGAGATACCTATATCAGCTCAATGATAGTTGCTAGTTACAGGAAATAGAAATCTGAATTAGAAAGCCCTGTATTACACCAGTGTGGCCTTTCATAGCTGCAGTATTTAAATTACTTAGAAAAATTTGCATATGCTTGCCAAAGTTGTTCTCCATACAGTTAAAGTAATAAGCCTGACACAGGTCATCTTCTTTATATTTTTTGAAACTGAAGCTAAATCACAGGGTCTCCATTTTATATATTTATTTGTTTGTTTAGTTTATTTATTTATTTATTTATTTAAAGTGCTTCATGCCTGCTAGGCCCTTTCACTTAAAATTGCAGTACGGAATGGGAGGAACTTAAAAGTGGATAGTTGTTTGGAGCTGAACTTCGAAGAGGATTTTGTGTCTTCAATTCCTCATTCCTGAGGATCTTTGTGCCTGTAGAACTGACTGCATAATTTTTTTAATTTCATACTTTAGCTATGGTATAGTTCTTACCACTTCTTTGTTCTGAAATATTATTCTTTGTTGGCCGAAAGAATTTTGAAGCAACTATGTTATAACTCTGTTGTATTTGACATGAAAAGGTGCTGTGTAGAAAGTGGGAAGTTGGAGCTGTGGATCATCTGGAGAATAAGCCTGGGATGCTGCTTTGCTGTCTTTTAACAAAACCCTTGTTTCTTATCAAGCCTGTAGTACGTTTTCCTAATATGTTAACATGCTGTGGGTTTTGTGGACTTTAGTTTCTCACTTCCATGAACAGTAAGGGTATGGATGCTGTGAATCTGAGAGGGCTGCATGCCTGGGTTGTGGAATCAAGAGGAATGCTCCAGCTTTTCAGAAATGCCTTTGAGTGGGGTGGGGGATCCTGCTGGTGCCTGAGGAGATGTGGTAAGGAGCAAGTACATTATTCAGGTTAGGAGCACAAGAGCAGGTGGTGGGAAAGGACACTGATGTGTCTTTTAAGTGCCTTTGGGAGGCTGGTGAAATAATGTCCAGCTGAGCATGGTGTGGCTAAATAATGTCTCTGAACCTGGTCTAAAGCTAAGGCTCTTCCAAAGAGGAGCTGGGCAATAGAGGTTACTGGGAGATAGAATGGCAATGTCTAACCTTCCTTACAGGTAGATTGAGAGTTGCTGTTCTTACATTTACAGATTAAAGGCTGCAGTGTGGGACCTGACTTCTCTTCAGTCTGATTTGGAAGTGGTGTTCTGATGTACGCAGTTCTCTGTCCTTACTGTATAATTCTTCTTGGGTTCTCTCTGTCCTGTCCCTAAAGAAGTATCTATTTCCCCTGATTATTTTACTGAGAAGAATTTATTTAGATAAGAAGCTTTCTCTGTTGATTCATAGGTCTTATCTAGTTAAATTCCATGTGACTCTGTTGTGTGCTTGTCTGTGTTCTCTTTAAATAACTAGAAATTATACATAAATTCCTTGGTATATATTTGGATAAGTTTCTCTTTGTCCAGCAGAATTGCTGGGGACTTTGATCCATTTTTATTAATTGATCTTGAAGCAGCCTCAGCTTAATTTTAAAATTGCATTTCATCTACTCCCTAAAAATCAAATGCACAATTTTCAATTCTGTTGGCGTGGGTTTGTGTGTGGTTTTTGTTTTGGGTTTTGCGTGGTTTTGTTTGTTTGTTTTTGGTTTGGGTGTTTTGGGTTATTTTTTTCTTTATTAGAAACAGTTTATTTAAAACATTCTATTTGTAAGGATTTTGTAAAGCCATAAATACGAAACGAAGAGGAACCAGAGAGGTGGGTTTGTTTTTCTTTTTCCCCTTTTTTCGCCCCTTGCTTCCCCCCTGCCCCCTTCAAAAATGATGATGCACGAGATGGCAGCTGTGGAAGAGAACGAACAGTCTGGGTGGCGTTCCCGAATCCCGTTTTCCGGAGCCGGGGCTGCGTCGCCGCCCTGTGTGGCCACCAGGTGGCAGCATTGGCCAGCGAGTGCGGTGTCCAGGTACCCAGGGACCGAGCGATGGCTTTGGGGTTTCTTTTGTTCTCCTCCTTCCTCTCCTTTTCTTTTATTTCTGCGTTATACGCAGTAACCAGGAGCTCCACGTTTTGACAAACTGCGGGTTTCATCCGTGCCTTGCGATGCTAATTTGTGAGAGGGGCTGTGTCTGGTCGCGGTGCGAAGTGCTGAGAAATCTTTCTGTGGAGGGAAAACAAAATTTCCTTGCAGGAGGGTGCGTGGTGAGGGGAGACACTGCTTTTTCGCTTGACTCAGGAAGGTTCTTTCTTATCCCAAACCACATATATCTCTCCTTCCTCTACCTACTTACAATACAAAATGTCATGTGGAAAAAAAAAAATTAGTTATAATGTAGCGGCAAAACTGTTGCCTGGAGAGTGTGCCTGCTGAGAGCCAGGCGCAATTTGGAAACAGTAATAAGTTTCCCTTGATAGGATTATTTTCACTCTGCTTTAAGGGGGAGAGAGGATGGAGAAGTGTTTGTTCCTAATGGGAATGCCCTTGAAAGAACAAGTAGACGCAATCAAGGGAAAAATATACATATTGTGCAGTTAAGATTGCAGTTCTTCTACAGACTAGAATAGATTCTAGTTAAATTAGAAAAGAGGTGGATTATGTGCCTCAGTTCAGTGCAGCAGTACCAGCCCTGCAGCAAATGTCAGCATCTCAGCTGTCATGAGTGGTGTGTGGTTTTTGTGGCATGAGATTATTTTAGGGTGGTTACTCAATGGCTTTATTTATGTAGCAGGAAATGTAAGACACTTGTACCAAATGCATACTATCCTTAATGTCCTCAATGCAAAGAATGTGTTAAGCAGCCCCCCTTTTTTTTTCGTCAAGTTTTTCTGTTTTTCTTTCCTCTTGCCTCTTGCACATAAGACCCCATCAGTTTTTTGGGGGATGAAAATAAAGAAACATTACCCACACTGCATATTCTGCTCTGGATGTTAAAAGTCATCCTTTGTTTTTGCTGCCTCCCCTGACAGTATCCCAACCCTCCTGCCTTAAGGAAGCAGAATAAAAAACTATTGTCCTTTCTGGTGGTCTGTAACTAAGCTAGCTGCAAAATATGAGAAAATTCTTTTGGTGTTAAGTTGTACAGTTATAATTATGAGTGGAGTTTTTTTTTGCATGTGTAGTGTAGTTGACGTAGTTCCTTTTGTCTTTTGGAAATATATTGGGACCAAAGTGATAGGCTTGGAAAATGGTTTAGAAGCCTTGAAATATCAACTTCGCCCTTCAAAAAGGGCCCGTGTGGACTTGAAGAGGGATAAAACTGCAGGTGGGAATGGTCCTTCTCTAAGCCACTGAAAGAAAACAAAAAAGACAGAGATAAACAAAGTGATTTTTACATGTTTGCTACTTGTTCACAGAGTAAATTCCCAACGCTGTAGCTTTGGCACTGTCAGCATTGCACTGGGCCTCGTGGTAATGAGTGCTGTAACATTTATCTTTGCTTTTTTTGTGGTGTAGTTTATACCTTCTTTACTTTAAATAATTCCTGATGAGAGAATCCTTGGTAAATCAGGGCTGTGTATTCCAAGTTGCCTATTACATTAGTGCGAGCCTGATGTATAATTCAAGCAAATCAGTAATAAAAGATTTAAGCCTTTGTCAGTGAGCTGTAACGACTTTAGCCAAATTTCTAACTAGCTCACCCAATGATGTGCTGATCTGCCTTCTACTTTCCTACAATACATGGAAGGTTTTTCCCATGAAAAATAACATAAGAGGGATCCCTTCCCTGAGCTTTGAGGAAGGTGGCAGCACTACAAGTGGAATCTGAAGGAGGTTGTACAGGTCATAGTCCAAGAGAAAGGCTAGATGTGGTTGTCAGACTACTCTGAATTTCTGGCGTGAGGAACTAGGTGGCCATATACGATCCATTTTAGTCTTGATTAGGTTGATGTACATAAATCTGCTTCTGCTTTGGATACTGCTACAGAAGTGCCATCCTTCATGCGTTTCCTCTGCTGTGGTAGTCTCCTGTACCTTTCCTGCCACACACCAGATTGGGATGTGCTTAAACATCTGACTCTGATCACTCCTCCTTTGGGACTGAGGTTCAGAAGTTTGCACTGAAAAGCATTTATTCTGTTTCTGCAATGCACTCTCTTCTAATTTTAGTTTGCCCAACTCGTTAGATGTGACCGTTTTTAGGGTTTTGTCACTGCCTGTATATATTTCTGGAGGATTTTTAGCTTTTGTGCATTAAAAACAGTGCAAGAGCATATTATATCAGAGTAAGGCTGACCGACTTAGCGAAGGCTAAATTGAATATTGCTGGCATATAATGGACTTGAAGAATGTGATTTTCTTTTTTTTTTTTTTCTTGGCATTTTCTTTCAATTTCAATACAGGCTACAAGAAACAAAGAATAATTTGTAAAAGGTTTTTTCAACTAGGGTCAATTTTTGGTCAATCAGGATGTTCTTTTACGGGTTTTGTTCCGTATTTATGGCTCTATTGTTTGTGAATCTGTTATCTTGACTCTTGCTAGGAAAGAAAATATTATTACTAGTTCTAAACTCTTTCTAGGAGAGAGAAGATTTCTAGTTTTGTGTTTGGGCTCAGACTCTTCAACAAATGTGTTCATCTTTTTTTCAAGGGTGGGGGATTTATGAAGAACTGTGAGGATAATTGCATAGTTTAGCTTAAAAAATGTTTGCCATTTAAATGAGAACATATGAATCTGTTGGATTTGAACATAATTTGGTGAATTTGGCATCTGGGTTGCATGTTACATGAGAAAAACTGCAAGGACAGACATACCATTGACATCAGACAAGCTGGGCAAACATATTAAAAAAAGCCTAAAACCCGAAATACTAACACTTTCCCAGTGCAGCAGTATACAGACTCACCAGTGTCAATGAATATTGTTCTGCTAGTATATTTCTTATTTCATGCTTCATTTTCTCTTCTCCCAGAGCTAGAAGTGTCATAAAGTGTTTTGCATTATAAGTACTAGGGATATTGTGTAGAGACAGTATTTGCCATGTTCTAAGAAACAGAAGGCGCAGAATGAAATCTAAGAAATTGAATAGACAGTTCCACCTCTACCATTTTCCAAAAGAAATTGGTAAGAAGTAAACATGTGGGCACTGGAAAGAAACTCTGTTTGTATGTTGATGACTTTTTTTTGTTTGTTTGTTTCTTTTTTTCCCCATGCACCAGAACAGATAAATGCACTTGCTATAGCCAGGTCTGTCCATAGGCTTTGCATATTATTGTTCACAGCAGTTAATGATATTTAGGCCCAGCATAGCTATCAAGAGGCAGGGAAAGGAGAAAATGCAGTGAAATAGTGGCTCAGCTTCTCTCAAATGGGCTTTAATTGAGCTTTTTGTGATGAGAAGCTAATGCTATCTGTTTCCTAGAGATGACTAATTCTGTGTTCCAGTTGTTAACTGAAGAGATAGGACTGTAGTTAGAGACAGCTTTTACCAAAATACGGTAGCAGGCATTTGGTTGTTGATTAAGGGTTTTAAATACATTAGGTTATGCTGCAGGGGGAGGAAAAAAACCACCTATTTTTGTTACAGGTTCTACACTTAGGAGTAACAAATAGGAACACTAGGGCTGGAGCTAGACAAATATTTTTAACAGGGCTGTTTCCTGCTTTAGTTCTTGGAACAGGAAGTAAACATCTGTATCAGAGAGGATTTGCTATTACCACTGATAATTGCAATGATTCTCTTCTATGAAAGCTACTTAACTCCAACAGCATATTTAACTACATATTTTAACATATTTGTATGGCGTGCATACAAATAAGGTCTATTTTCAGTAGTATTCTATACCTCATTTCTGCATTGATCAGCTGTAATACATTCCAAGTACTTCTGTATATCACTGAAATGAAAGATTTTACTGCATCTTAAGAATGAACATTTATGCTTCCAGCTTCTTACATTTTTTTGCCAAGGTTTCTTCGATCTAGATAGGGTGAGGTGGAGAAAAAGGATAGTCCCAGGGACCAATGGTGGTCAAAATACCAGTGTCTGAAAATGTTGTCTCAGGTTGATAAGCTTATTCAAGCAGAACAAATGAGAACCAAAAATGCAGCTCCCATCAATAAGTCTGCACTTCATGTCTCGCTGAAGCAGGGAACATTAATAGATCTCCTCTGTCTGATTAGCTGTATCTGGAAAAAGGGAGCCTTTCCTGCTGTTTAGTTAGAAGTATGTGCTTTAGCAGTGACAAAGGAAATGTGAAGAAGTTGGACATTTAAAAAGGGTCGTAATGTTTATTTGTGAATACCTTGTGCTTAGAGCAGGGGAATTTCTCTTCTCTCAAGAGTAGGAAGTGGTATATTGCGGCAATAGTGCTCAATTTCTTCTTGAACTACAGGCTGAAAAATATTTAGCTCCTAGAACAGCATTTAAACTTTAGTGTGGGTTTCTTTACCCCTCCATTTTACAACCTTGGCAACTCTGGCAGACTGATAGGCTCGGAACAGTCACACAAGAGTGGATCTCTCTCAGTGTAGTGTAAATGGAAGTGACTACGTTAGTGAAAAAGCAAAACACAAGAAACTCTTTGTATCACTTCCTGCATGGTTGAGTCTGTAGGGAGCTTCAAAGGTCTTGCATCTGAGGAAAGTGATGACATGAAGAAAGTGTTCTGTGTGGAAGATCACGTAGAGATCAAGAGAATTGGAAACGAAGTCAGCAAAGTAATATTTCTAAAGAAAGCCTTGTATAAGAGATAAAATAGAAGATAAGTTGGAAACTGTGTCTAATATTAAAGGTCTTAGGAACAGAAGGCATGAAGGTGAGAGCTCAAGGAGGAACCCAAAAGGAACGGTTAGGACCATAAATATGTGATCATGACTGTAGCAGGATATGAAGGGAAAAAGAAGCTGGATTCTGTAGGACTGAGTGAGGAGCGTATCATGTATTTCTGTATAAGGTACTGGGCAGAGAAGCGTTACATCACTGGCAAGATGAGAATACATCCAGCACTTATGAAATCCCAGGGCACATACCTACACTGGGGCAGTTCTGCTATTACGTTTGTCATTTCTCTCAGGGGTGTGTATACAGCCCCGTTGATTTGGTGCTGATTTCAGTAGAGGCTGCTTTTCTAAGTGGAACTTGGCATCAGCAGGCCTGCTATAAGCATCAAGCCTCACTAATAGATCTATTTCTAGCTCCTCTAGTTGTGAAGAAGGTGGCTCTTCCTTTCTCAATCAGTATGCTGCTGAGTTGCATGGCCTATGGCTATGCAGACTGAGAAAATATTGAAGAAGTCTGAACTTCAGCATTCATCTTTGAGAGGTGACTAAAACTCTTTTCCTCTGTCTGTCCATTTCAACCTCAGAACTTCCACTGAAAATAAAAACTTGTCCTAAACATAATTCAGAGCCTTATAATAAAACATGTCATGTGGTTAACCTTTAATACAATGTAGCATTTAAAGAATAGTTTGCATCTTTTGCTGGTAAATTACTACATAAATATTTAGATTAGGTGTGAATAGGAATGTGGCATTATTTATGGATCCATATTTCTCTGGCATTTCAGATGCATGGCTGTTTTGCTCCTTAATAAATGCAGACATTAAAAGAACAAGCACACACACAAAGTGCTAATTTTAAAGCTTTGCAGCTCAGGGAGAAAAATCTCCCCATGTTTTGTTAGAACTGCTTGTCGTCTCCTGTTGCACAGTAGAGAGAAATCATTTAAAACACTTGAAGTTGCATTAAGCTCCTTTATTTCTGATACTTGTCATGGAATGACATGTCTCACCTGCTAGTGCAGATTGGTAGCAGAGCAACCTGTCAGATCTGAAGATGTTTTGGTGCTGTCTGTTCCTTCTCACTTCAGAGGCAGATGTGTTATGGTACAGTTACTGCTTTAATTTTTGTCCCTATCTTGCTTCAGTTCTTTCTCACCTTAATCCTTGGAAGGGGAAGGCAAGAATATATGAAATGTCTTACTCATGAAAACTGTCAAAGAGGAAAGTGCAGGTTCCTTTTCTTTCTGGTTTAGTTGCAGATCAGACTGTTAGGGAGGCAGACCACAAAGCTACATCACCCATACACGGAGTACAACAGTTCAGAAAATGGTCCTGACATAATGGTGTTGCAGGCAGTTGTGGAAGCACTCTGAGGTCTCATACACATGGGTTTCCTTATTTCTGCTGCACAGACTCCTGTGAAGTCCTGTAAATCACTTACCTTGTCTGTATCTCACCTTCTCCTATATCAAATGTGACCTTCCTTGTAGAGAGAACATACAGGGATGATGAGAGTAAGTCTATTGATACCTGTAAGCCCTTGAGATACTGCAGTGATGAAGCTTTCTGGCTGTTAGCGCAGGAGTAAGTTTCCATCTGGGATAGAAAAGGTATGGGTGTTTCCTTGATCTGTTGAAGTTAAGAAGATGTACTGAGCAGTTCTGCCACACTTTTGGCTTCTAAATTAATCCTACACTTCAGAAATTACTTCTTTGGGGACTGTCACTCCTCCATAATCTCCATGATGTTTGTCAACGAGAATATCTGACTGAATTTTCAGTGCTTTTGTGCCTCAGACTTGGCAGAAGTATCACTTAGGACCTGTAGGATCTTGTACTTCTGGTTCACTGAACCATTCACTGAACAGTTTCTTGCCTTCTGTTTTGTACTTCTGTGAGGAAAGTAGCTCTCTAGATTTATTTATTTGTTTTTATTGTGGTCCTTTTTCTGAAAGATGGACACTTTCAGTGTAGGGTCCTTGCAAGGTGTTCGCATACACTGATTTTCTTTTCCTATACGTCGGCAGGACATAGGCATTCCCACGTAGCTTGGTGTTCAGGTTGCCTTGATCACCTGTTCATCTGGAAAATACCCCTCATGTATCGGATTTTTCTAGGCCCCTATTGTTAAAAAGCTTCTAATGTTCTATATTTTTGCCCCATTTCCTGGGATTGTCTTTGGTTTGGTGGCTCAGAAGTTTGTGATGACCACAGGAATGTATTTTACAAGAAGGATTGTTCAGGCCCTGAGTTGACTGAGCTCTTCTAAGCACCCGTGGCAATCCCTGTATCATTGTCAGTGGCTGTATGCATGGAGTCATCTCACTGTGATTCTGACTGCATTGCAATAAGTAAAGAATTTGCCAAAGAACTATTTGCTTACTCAAATATTAATCCTGTGAGAGGAGGATATCTGAAAGTATCATTTTCTTGCTGCCAGTAACTGTCTCTATGCAAACTCTTTTTAGCTATTTTTTCTTCTGATGAGCAGTTTCGAGTTTGGATTTAGGAATTCCTGTCTTCAGGAGTAACAGCCCTCCAGCATTGATATCCTCAAGGCTAACACTTAGCAATGTTTCTCAAAGATGAATGGAGAACTATAATAGGGGGAAAAAAATTCATAGCTATAGAGAAGAGGTTCTGTCTCCTCCCTGCCAATACATGAGACCTCCTTGGTTCATACACGTCCATCCGGATATCTGGGTATGCTCCGTGTAAGAAGCCAGGAAGACCTCCAGAATGCCACCTATTCTTTAGTGGTAATAAATGTGAGGATGTAGGGATGAGTGTTTTTTCTTGCAGGAGGTAGCAACTTCCAGAGCCTCGTGATTGTTTGTACTTGAAGGCATGTAAAATTCCAAACAGACAAAACTAAATGAGAATGGGTCAGTGTCACTCTGGCCTGTCCTGGCAAGATGCATTTTCTGATACAAAATTAATCAGCCAGAGTAAACACCTTTATTTCCAAGAACAATAGAAAGAATCTGAGGAGCTGTACATTTGGCTCCTGGAATTTAAGTCTGTGCTATCAATACTTCTTCCCAGTAGAATCACCAGGTCATTAATTTTCTTTTCTTTTCTTGAAAACTTTTTTGTTACCATGGGGTAGCTTTGGAAAGTAAAGTGTGAGGGAAAGGAAATTTTGTAAAACTGCTGACTAACAATGTACAAGTGGTAGCAATTCTCTTCAGATGGTTGGGGGAGAGGTATCTTCATTATACTTAGCATGTTTTAATGTATTTAACTTTAATTAATTGTAGTATGATGAGAACATAAAACATTTCTACTGTGTCAAAGGGTTATAATACTGGCAGTGGTCACAAGGATGTGGGAGAGTTTAAGGGCAGGATAAGCAAATAGTAATATTTGCCCTGCAAAGTCTCACTATGTCCAGAAACCTGTAATTAAAAACTTCAGTCAGAATGTTGCTCTGTGTTTAATAATACTGGCTGGATTTTGTTGTTGTCTTTTTAGGAATTTGTTTAGGAACATCTGCAGCCTCGAGTGGAGAGCAGTTTCTCCACTTAGGACAACTCAGAAGAGCTTGTAAATACCTGACTCTCTTCAGTTGCTGAATAAATGCATGTTCTCTGTCCTGAAATGCTTGTGAGCTCATGACAGTTCTCCTGTTTGTGCAAGAATAATGACCAACCTGGACTCCACTATACTTAAAAATATGTATTTTTTCTTCCCCTTCATACAGTACTAAGGTGCATTGTTCCAGTCTGTCCTGGTTTGCCCATGGACACCAATGTATGTCATCTGGGAAAGTGTTGTACTGTTCATACGATATGGCTTCCTTTTCTTCTCCAGTGATCCAGAGCTGAAGATTTTGAAAATGCCTCAGAATTTGAGGAGTTGTGGGTCACTTCACCTAATCCTGTGTCTCCGATTTCCAGGAGAAAAGGATATCATTATTTGTTAGGTTGGAAAGGTAGAAGTTTCCTGTCTTGTCTGAGTGTGAGAGAACTGAAGTCAAGAAATGATACTCATAGTGTTGGGAAAACATATTTTTTTTTTTTTTTAAATTTTAAATTTCTCTCAGTTTTAAGATGCCCTGTTTACCCAACCATGTCTTTAATTTTGATCTGTTAGGCTTATTTTTGAGTACTGTTATTGCCAAAAGAGCCTACCACCAGGAAGAGCAGCAGAACACACCCTGTTTCAGGCAATACTATTTGAGACCTGAGTGCTGTAAATGATGTAGAAATGTGCATGTATTAATGAGGGGTATAATAGGTTTCAGTGAAAGTGGGAGATAAGATGTGTTAATCTTGTATATTAAATAGTCCTACAACAATGAACCTTATAATGAGGCTGTTATTAAATCTTTTCTTCACTGGTGTCAGTTCAGTGAAACCAGTGCTTCTCAGTTTGGCATGTTTAAGGCCAGATTTCACAAGAAAGGACCAACTTTCAGAGGTCTTTGTCGTTTTGAAATACTTAATTAGACTTGTGTGCAGCATGTGATGGAAAAGAAGATCTTTTCAGGACTCCATCAGGGAATACTTTCCTTTTTTGGGGGTTTGGGAACACCTCCTTTAAAATTAGTATTGGTGTGCTGATATGGAGTCTGATTTGACCTCAACTGCCACTTGGGAAAAGCAGCACTGCATTTCTCTCTTCTACATCGTGCAAACAGATTGTGTTTTTACAAGGTTAGAAAGACTGTCAAAATAGCAATAGTTTTAAATGAAAAAAATAAAATTGTCTAGAACAATCTGTGATTTTTACATTCTGTGCTGTTCTAGCTATAGCACTGAAGGAAGTTCTATAAGAAGGGCAAGATTTCTTGGCTCAGTGGTGTTTATTTTTTTCTATTTTCGTCCAGCAGCATTTACAGATTTCCATCTTGCCACTTGCACTCTTTGCCAGTAGTCAGATTAAGATCTGCATGCTTCTCTCTGATTATGTTCTAGTTTAAAAGGAGAAAATAAGGAAGTTTAATACCCAAGCCTGATTCTGCCTGTGGAAGATACAGAGAGGAAACCATGTTAGAAAGCAGTACAGAAAAAATTTCCCTTAGCAGACAGGTTTCCTTTCCAGTAAGGACCCAAATGCAGATTTACTCATTCTGAGGGTGGTGGGAGCTTGGCTAAAGGAGAGACTGCTTTTCCCCATCAGCATTATTCCTGTTTGAGGATGGTAAAGAAAAGATTCAGAGAGACACATTGAATATATAAAATTAGGAGTGATGATTGATTGTCTCCTGCAAGGAAGCAGCAAGAGAGACACCACTGTGTATTGTCAGGTGATCCCCATTCTGATAGTAACCAAGAACAAACCTGATTAGCTTAGTTATAAAACAAGTTGATGTTTTGTGATCTTACATTCTCATTCCCTGCAAAGCAGACACCTTTTTGATTTACTATGCATGCTCTTTAATTGAGATGGAGATGCTGTAGCTCTGCTCTCAGTAAGTTCAGCTTTTACATTCCATTTCTCTTTTGCCTCTTCATCCCCTTTTCTCCACGCATCTGACTCCAAGCTCACATTTATCCTGTTAAGTAACTTCTCTTACGGTGTCTAAACATAAGAGGCTGAGCCTCCTTTCTCAGATACCTCAGTTCCCACCTTACCTCTCCTTGGGCTTCTGCCGCGAGCCCCATTGTCACATTAGAGTAAAGAACATTTCTGCTTCAATATCGAGTAGTGCTGAGATGACACATGGCTTCTTGTAAATGGTAACGGAGGCTAGTGTGAAATTTTTGTTGTTATTGTTGTTGTTGTTTTTGTTTTTTGGTTTTTTTTGTGTTCCTCACAAAGGCCTGCAACTAAAACAAGCGTTTCCAGCGATGGGCGTTTTAACGTAAAGCCCGTGTGGGCTGGAGGGGAGCGCAGTTCGAGGGAGAACCAGGACCGGTGTGTGTGTGTGGGGGGATTGCCTGGCGGGCTTTCTCGTTTCGAAGTGGTGGGCTATATATCCCTTTTCTGTGACAAAATCGGGCTCTGGATGTGTCGGGGGGCGGCAATACCCAGAGCGGGCACTGGGTGTCGGCACAGCCCCGCGTTTGCCGCCGCCGGGGACGGTCAGCGCCGCCGCCGGCTCTGCAGATGCACATATGGCACAGGATTATCGTTTTATGGTTACAATTATGAGCAATTTGATAGAAAATGAAAGCTAAATTATGCAGTGTTCCTTTTATTTGTTTAATTTTTTTGAGCTCCAAATATGTAAAAGGAAAAGAAATAGCGCCGTGCTGTTTTTGGTTTTTTTTTGTGTGTGTGTGTGTGTGTGTGTGTGTGCTAGGATGGTGAGAAGTGCAGTACCTTCCTTTTGGCTCCGTGTTCTCACGCAGCGCAGGTTGAGATTATTTTCTGTCGTACATGATGAAATGTGTGGAGTTGTTCTCAGGTACTAGGGCCGTTTTGCACAGAAACTGTGTGTGGCTGAATCTCCGGGCTCCTTTCTTCCATAAAAAAAAAAAAAAAAAAAAAAAAAAAAAAAAAAAAGAAGGCATCGTACATTTACTGGCTGGTAGACAAATACATAAGTAACAAGTTCCTTAACAGTTTCCAGTGGAAAAGGCTGGGTAGCTGAGCCGTCTAAGCAAATGCCAAGGAAGTCTTTAAATCCTGAAAGTCACTATACTTGTTGGCAGAGCTTCCCTGAAAGGAGCATGTATGTTCTGAACAAACTCTTTCCTGCCAGTGAAGAAAATCTCTTGCCATCAGAGTTCTTAAGCCAAAAGTAAAGATTTTTATGGCCCATGCCAGGGCCAGTATCTTGATAAAATGATCTGTGGGGGTCTGTTTTTTGTGTATTCAGGTTCATAGCTTTTCTGTAGTCAGATTTTTTGTGGTCATTATTATGAAAATGCATGTTTTTGCTGGTATTTGTAGTGGTATAACTTGTCTCTTATGTGTTACGTTCTTTCTTCCTTTTCAGTAAAAGAAAGCTGTTAGTGCAGCCCGGCTGCAAAATGAACCTTAGTTTTGTTTTGTTTTGTTGTTTTCTTTTTTTTCCTCTGCTGGTAAGTATCCCTTTGTTTGTATTAATGAAGATAAGGCTGGAGATGTGCTTTCCACTTGGAATAGAAAATGCGAGCTCTGAGATGGTATTTGCATTTATTGATCCAGGCACATCTGCTGGCATATGATGGCGTGTGATATTTTTGTCCTTACCCACCTTTGAACCTGAGAACATGGCAGATAAGCTGTCCAGTTTGATTGGCATATCCTGTGGAAAGGATTTTCAATACATCAGATCAAATCCTGTACCCTAACCTGCTTTTGCATTTTGAAAGTGTGATAGAGACTTGTCTTGGGTTCATGTGCTACATTGGGAATTAGTTTTAGGTTTAAAGGTTTTCCTTGCTCACATCAAATCATACTGGCTATCTTTTTCTTAGGCCAATTTTAGATGCACTATATTTGTACTGTGCATCTCAATATTTTTCAGAATGTTTAAAGCAAACTTGGAATATCATCATCTGGGTGTAACAGAGCATCTTGATAGATCATATAAAACTCGGGCTGTGTATAAAAGAAATTAAAAAATTACAAGTACTAGGAATAAATCATACTGCTGAATTTAACCAGGGCAGGAAATCTTGTGTCTTGTGTTGCTGTTTTTTGAGGATCCGTTTTAACAGTTGTCCTACAGGTGGTATGGGTGGAGATGGAAAGATATTTTTTGGAAAACAACTCATTCAGCTGTTTAGGATACAGCATTTTTTGTTTCTGTTCACACCTGACATCAGTGAGTCCAGAGACTAGATTTGAATTTGATGTTTTACATGTGCTTCCTGAAAGCTCCAAAGGATGGCCCTGGCTTTGTCCCTAACTTTCTCAACTCGTTAGCTTTTCTTTAGGTAGGTAACCATAACTTAACTAATTTGTATGCACCATATACAGTCTCGGCTCACTTCAAAGTGTAATCAAGTCATGAACTAATTACAATACCATATTCCCAAAGAATGTAAATTTAATTTCCCTTCAAACAGAATGGGAATGTATTAAGCAGTTCTTTTATATGAGAGCTGTGGCATTCAACAACATAATGCTGATGCTTCAAACAGAAGTGAAGTTCTTAACTTTTGTGGACCTTGTGACCTTTTTCCCTATGCATCTTCCCTTTTTATTCTTGCATCTTGAGTTAATTTACTGACTGGATAACAACATTAAAATATTCAAGTGTAAATTAAAATGTAACTGTTGGGCTTCAGGTTGGAGATCACTCTGTCTTATTGTATGTGACTAGCTTCTTTATAGTGTTTTCAGAAATGTGCTTCCTAAGGCATTCGGATCAGAAGGAAATTGTATTTTGAATTGAAGGCTCATAAGGTTCAGATCCTCATCAGATGATTTCTTTAATACATCAAAAAGTGGATGTGCAAAAAGTTCCCTACAGGTTCTTGCCATCACTGTGCCAGGGAGTCCACATAAACTCAGTTATATAAGAACGAGCGAAGTGAAGTTGTTCATAAAATGTTTTATTACCTTCAGTCTTTGCAGCAACTTCAGAGTTTAGATAATAAACCTTCATAGAAGTTACTAGTCTCTACCCTTTCACAGAACAATGATTCACATACAGTCAAACTACTTATTTTATTTCTCTTAATTTTAAAGGTAGAAGAAACATGTTAGGGTTGACTTTGATCTGTGCTTGGATAGTCTGATTTCCAGAATGCAGTCCTGTTGTTGTTCTTCTCAGATGAGATAAGACTGTCGAAGTGCAGGACTTTATGTATTAAGCAGAAGTTGTATTTTAAAATTAAATGTGGGTCAGCTTCCAGTGAAGTATGTAATTGTTAAATGCTAAAGGAAAGAGCTTAGAATATCTTAGTTTATATTTTAAAGTGTTCCTTTTAGATGTTAATTCATTAATACCAGCAGTTTATTTTTATTCATATGACTTTTCATATGTAAGTACTTGAAGCTGCATTATTTTAATCCTTTCTTTGGTTAGGAAGAAGAAAGCCTGCAGGTGGAAATCAGAATGACATACATATTGCTTCTTTCCCAAAAGGCATGGTATCTTTCTCCTATTGATATGCAAAATATCAAGGCAGAAAATAAACCCTATTGCCTTATGTGTCAAAATACTGTGAAAAGTATATGTTTGGGTGATGCATGGAAAAAAATGTGGGTCCACTTCAAACTGAGCACACTTGTAGTGGAATTTGCCATGAGTCTGTCTGGGCCTTTGGGGCTCTCCTGACCCTACAACTTCTGTTCTCTTGTTCTGTGAGTGTTTAGATGTAGCTTGATCCTTAGTTGTAGGTACAGGGTTGTAGGTACATTGTTTGAAGACCCAGCTACGTGGGTCTTGGCCTTTGCCTGAATTTGGTGAAATGCTTCCTTACTCTTGCAGCATCCTTTAAAGGCATTTTTGAGCTACTGAGCAACTGTACAGTGGAATGCTGTAATGGTACATGGTGTCAAGTTGTGGATGCAGTGGTGTGTCTGTTAAACAGATGTGAACTTGCTGTGATGTTGTTCAAGTTGCCAGGCACAGTCCAGCTGCGTTCTGCAAGTGGTGTAATGTTGATCTTGATGCCAAAAAAGAAAAAAAAAAAAAAAAAGAAAAAACAATGCCAAAAGCCCACAAAAACATCAAAGCAAGGTCAGTTAGATTAGGGATGAGGTGCCTGATGCTGTGCTGCTGTGACTGTGCACAGCAGCTTGAACAGGTCTGGCTTATACCCACCTGGTTGGAGGGTAGGCAGACAAGATCAGGTCTGCCTGCAACCTAATCTGAGTAGAATTTTCTTTGGAGGGCTAAGACATCTCTTTCAGTGCTCAGCCCTGCTTCTCAGTCAACCCAGTGTCAGTGGCACTTCCTCAGCATCTCCTTCCCTGTCTAGTTTTTCACAGCATTTATCTTGAAGGGACCACCTGAGGCAGTGAAGGGAGTTTGGTCTTTGCTGAAACTGCCAACATGATGATAACTAGTCTGATTTCTAGATGTGTGGCCTTAAGCAGGAATTTAAACAAAACTGTGCTTTGTGGCTACTGGGGTCATGATTGCAGATGTCAAAAAGCTTTCCACATGCTGAAATCATACCACTGAAAGTTTCTTGTCTCTCTACCACAAAGTGTAAGTTATTGCTGTCTTATTTCAATTTAAATCTAACTTGGGTTTGACTTTTTCCTTCCTTTGCTTGTTTTATTCATCTTTTCATATCTCTGTAAGAGCTCTGAGTCTCTAGAGAGTCTTCCATTGGATATGGGGCCTGATGGCACTGCAGCATCTTGTGGCTGAAGGCGGAGAGTCAGCTCTTGTGTTCTGTTCTGGCCGTGGATCAGAGTATGCAGCCCTGAGTGAAAGGACAGCCTGAGCTGGAGCTAAAGTCAGGGAATATAGGAATGAGTCATCCCTGGGCATCTTCTTTGATGCGTGGGAAGTCTATTAGGGCTTTGTCTGCATGGGTGAACTCAGGCAAACTTGTACTCTAAGCTAATCAGGTGCAAGATGAATCTGGTCTGTTAGTGCTGTGTCTGAGCTGTGCTGCTTTACCCTGCAGCTGCAAGATGTGTTGTGGAGCTGGCTTGTGGAGTGTGGGGCTGCTGGGCTGCCCCTGTGTGCTCAGACATGCCTGAAGACACACCGTACCACACTGTGCCTATGTGTAATTAGAGCTTCTGCTTGTCCCAAAAATACCTGTGACAAGCCATTGAGGAAAGAGTCACTAGGTGAGGAGTTCTCACAAACACTCTGATAATACGGAAGGGCCTTTGTTACTAGGTTGAATGCAAAAAAAAAAAAAAATCTCATTAGCTGTGTTCTTTTCCCTTGTTAATAGCTTGTAGAAAACCTTTTTCCAGCCTTAGATTCCTGTGATTGGAGGATGCTTCAAAGTTAATTTTACTTTTTTTAAATAAAGGGAGGTAAAACTGAACATTTGTTTGTAATGATACAGGGCAAAACCCCCCTTTTTTCTAAAGAGAAGGTTCTCTACACTCTGTGGTTTTTGTTTGTTTGTTTGTTTGTTTTTTCTTGTACAAGAAGTGATTTAAGAAAAGCGAAACTTCAGCAAATAGCTCTTATGGAGTAGACTGGTTTTGGCTTAATTTGGAAACCTTGACTGCAGCTGAAGAGACCAATGGTTGCTTAAACTGCTGTAGTGGGAACACGTGCTCTGAACCAAAACACTTCAGATTTTAAGCTGGCCTTCACTTGTAGTCAAAGTGGCAGTGGAAACAGTGCACCAGGTACAGTGCAGGAGGTCAGCGGGCACACTGGAGATTGGCCCTCTCATCCTCAGTTTCTGGGAGCAAGGAATTGCATGTCCCACTTCAGCTTGTGAGAGGCTAAAAGTATTTCAGCAAGTAGTTGATGTAGTCATAGACCAGACTTAAAAGCCTGAGGCTTGAGAGTGGAACTGAAGGAAGAGTAGGGTTGGGGCTTTGCAAGGTGGATAAACACTACCAGACAGGGGGTTGCTGCTGGGAGAGGTGTCCTCTGCTCCCTGCTGCCTGTTCTGCCTGCTCATCTTGTGCTGGCTTTTGTGCCTGGTGGCTCCTTTGCCTCAGTGGGTCAGTTTGTGGAGCCCTGGAGTGAGGGGTGTGGGGGCTGCAGAGCTGGTGGGGATGGAGGGAGTGAGCAGGAGAGTCTTTGGCAGCAGTTGAGCATTAGGTTGGCTGTGCCCTCTTGCGAAGCTTTGCCCCTAAGAGAAAGCTCTTTGTTCCGTGCCGAACCCCCTGGATACCCGTTCCTGGCTTCCATCAGCGTCTCACTGCTGCAGGCTGGCAGTCCCCCTTCTCAAAGCCAGTTCTATCTCCACTGAGGTTATTATCTCTTAAGAGCCATAAATGAACTCTTAATTCCTTGACTTACATTCAGTGATGAAATTAGCCAATTTATTATATAAAATATATAGTACTTGCAGTATGACACTTAAATTTGGCTGTTGAAATCCTAACCTTTGCATTTCTGATTTTGATTTTTTTTTTTTGTTTCTCCCCTTCCAAGTACAACCTTAATACTGTACTAACAAACTGCATAAAATGTATTACTCTGATACATTCCAATGCATATTTCTTGGACATAAAACTACCGTTCAGTGAAATGCCAAGTACCACTTCTCTCAGGTAGCTAACATCTTGCAAATCCAATATTTGTGCTCCTGAACACATGAAGAAATACCTAATGTGTGCATTTAGGCATATTACTTTTTCTGTGGAATGCAAATCTGTAGGACTTGTCCTATCCAGTTTTTTCAACCTTACAACTTTTTATTTTTAAAAGCAGGTTATGAAATTATTTATCATTATGTATGTGTTTGTCCAGAGACTGTATTGCCTGGGTAGATGTGTGCCCTTGTTATATCTGAGTGACTTAAATATTTTTGTAGCAGTGTTGTATAATGCCTGGCTAATTTACAGGAGAAGAAAAAGAGATCATCTTGCTGCTTTTAGCAAAAATTCAATAGAATGGAAGAGTAAAATCTAATATTAAGGCTTTTTTTTTCTTCTTCTTAAGAACATATTCTGCAGTAAATGTACCAGCACATTTTTAAGAATTACCATATTTTCAGCTATTCTGCATGTGTCTTAAATAAATGAACTTCTTTTTTTTCATATTTGAAGCTTCATGTTTACTTACTTAGTAAGCAAAGCAGGGCTTTAAACTCTTAGACTATGGTGGCTGTAACAATACTTTGCTTAATGTAGAGTGATTGTGTGAATAAACAAAGTTTTAATCTTCTAATACAGAGAGTTTTAACTGTTACTGTTGCTGACTGAATCTTACAAGAATTTTAGGGGCATCTTGGCTACCATTCAAGCTCGTGTGAGCTGTTGCCCTTCCCACTCATGACCATGTAAGCGACCCTTGGGCAATCAGGATTTGCTTGCATACTTTGCTAATGTTAATTTTGCGTGTCATGTTTTAGACTATTTTAAATAAATTTGGTCGCTGCACGCAAGAAGTGGTGGCATCACGAGAACAGCAAGTGCTCTGCAGGCCATAAAACACAATTTGGGCATCTTTTTAATGGTGCGCTTGTCTGGGAGTGGGGAGGAGCTTGCCTGGCTTTCTAGCAGGACTGATATCGACACCGTGGCAAGAGTGAGGGTAGGTGTGTGGCCATCAGTTGTGTGTCCCAAGGCTGTTTAGGTGCTCATTCCTTGTGCCAGCAGTGTGCTAGCTGGAGGAAGGAGAGGGTAAAATCTGTTTTGTGGGGAAGGGGTTGCTACAAGCAAAGTGAATTAAGAGGGCTGTAAAAAATTGATAAAGATAGGACTGTCTGTTTTTATATTCTGCCACATAACATGGGTTTAAATGAATTTCCCTATAATTTGTCTTCAAATACCGACATTTAACTCTTAGGCTGTATAAATGAACTGGCTTTTTCTAGAGTAAAATTCATGCCCTGCGTCCAGGCTAATATGTTCACCTACTATAAACATTACTGCCTATGGTTACAACTGGAATAAAAAATTCCTTTTATATACATCATAGCTGGCAGAGACTCCTGAGACCACCACAAATCACTTCAGCCTTTTGGTGCTCTCTGACGAAATGAACTGAAATGTAAAACAGCTCAGGCTTCAGGCAGGCTGGCTCTGGAAAGCAATTAGCTTGTTAAGACCGTTGTTTGTACCCTCCCATATTTCCAGGTGCTGAGCAGAGGTGTTAAAAGAGCTCTCCTGATTGATTTCAGCGTTGGGGTTTATTAACCTTCCATTCCTTCCTAAAATGTTTTGCCTATTTTCTCGGTAGCCTTTTATTTAAAGGAAAGAAAACCAACCAAACAACAACAGAAAAGAAACCCTGGTAAGGCCACCCTCCCTGCAAAAGAACAAGAAGAAGGGAAAAAACCCCCCACAAAACCAAACAAAAAAAAAAGAAACCCTCAGGGTCATAACAGGGAATAACAAAGCAGTGAGTTATTTATGCAGCCATGATTGGCAAAAATGATTGCAACATGAATTTGCCCAGAAGCAATGATTAGATCATAAAAATGTTAAGGAAATCTGTAACTCAACACCGTTTTATAGATTGAAGAAGTTTTTGTTCCCTACCTTAATTGCAGTGACTTGTTATTAAAGTATTTATTCAGAGTAATCTCTTTGGACAGCGAGCCCTTATCCCATCTGCATGCATAATTAAAAGTGAGGGGGGAGAGAGGGGAGCATAAATGGTTTACCATGCTACATGAGCAAGGGAGGGAATTACACAATGACAGGTGAAGAGCAGATTTATCTCCTGTTGGAATTTCAATGCTGCAAGCAAGGCAGGACACTGTTGCTAATATCCTTGCAAACACCACAGTTGCTGCTTCTCCAGATTACTGTCCAAAAATTATTACTGGTCTCTGAAAGGCCTGTAGCGCTGCATCTGTGGCTGTGGGGTTTTGAGCCACTGGTGCTCAAGCAAAGAGATTGGATTTGGATATGTGGGCTTGTGAATCCATGTCTGTGCTTAAAAACGGACTATTTACTTACTTGGCTGGGTATTTATTTATTTATAAATAAACATTGGTAATGGCTGGCTCTGCTGAATACGAATCAGAGGGTTGTAGTTGTTCCAACTGAAACAATGTCATCACCTGCCTCCTGCTGCTGTCCCTTTGCCAGTGATAAAAGAATTCGGTGCAATTCTTCTTTTTCCACTCTCTGAGTAGAAAGAAGGGTGTACTTGAACATTCATCTCTAGGCAGATTTATCATCATTAGGCAGTATTCAAACACACAGTATCTGTTTTTAAATTGAACTGTTAAGGATCTAAATCAGATTTACACAGAGTAAGTTGGTATATATTTGACTCTAACTATTCACTAAAGAGTGTTTTTCCCTTAACTTCTGATGTCTCACCTCTGCAGCAGCAGTACAGAGAATGCCAAGAACTTCTGAGTCTTTATCAGAAGTACCTAGCTGAGCAGCAGGAAAAATTATCACACTCCCTTTCTGAACTCAGTGCTGCCAAGGAAAAGGAGCAGAAGGTAAGCTCTTTTTTCCCCCATCTCCTTTTTTTTTTTTTTTTTTTTTTTTTTTTTTTTTTTTTTTTTTTTTTTTTTTTTTTTTTTTTTTTTTTTTTTTTTTTTTTTTTTTTTTTTTTTTTTTTTTTTTTTTTTTTTTTTTTTTTTTTTTTTTTTTTTTTTTTTTTTTTAAGTGTATAGTCTTGCATCATAAAGTGTTGAATCCTGTTTTGTGATTGGTTTCTCATGAGTCCTTCCCTTAATACATGGATTACAGGAAAAGAAACAAAAAAAACCCCACAAGTTTTGGGTCAATAAAATGGGTGAAGTTAATTGACCATGTTGTACTGGAGTAGCAATCACAGGAACGCACACCTTTGCCAAGGAAGAAGTTAAAATGCTCTTCTGTTTTCTGTTCTGTTCCTTAAACAGGAAAATAATTGCAGTCAGTCTAGATATAGCCTTTCACATTTTCACTGTGGCTTTTGATGATTGAAAAGGGCATTACAGATGATGTATTTGGTCAATAAGAGCTTTCTCAAGTCTGTAAAGCAGCTCATCTGATTTGAGCTGTTTATAGAAGACCTATAGTTGTATATGCGGCTAAAGCCAGAAAATGTTGACTACAGGTATGTGTTAAATTAGGTGGTAAAGTGTTTCTCAGATGTATGTGCCCAGAGCCTTGAAAACAGGGTTGCTTGAGATTTTTTTCTGATAGCAAGGTACTTGATTTGCATCCCTGCTGATAGCAGATAGTACCTTGGAATTGAAGACTTCTTATGTGAAAGCGCTCTTCCTGATGTTCTTTCCTGCTGTTCTTTTTCAGTAGCTTCCCTCTGCGGATCTCCAGAATCCATCCTACCTAAGACGATGCCTTTTTGTGTAGGTTATGCCCTTGATCTTTTCTTTTGCTGGAACAGTCTTAAAGGCTTATTTTTAATAAGGCTAGAAGTAAAGTTATCAGCAGAGTATCCAGAAGGAGGCCGGATTCTGGCATCTCAGTGGCTCCCTACAATGAGAATTACACAGACATATCCTACTTCTGAGGAGCCTGTGCAGGAAGGAGTCTTTTGATTCTGTTCAGGAAGCAAGTAGCAATTCTCTGACTTCATCAGCATCAGGAATTGTTTTTTATCCTGATTATGGTTTTTATTTGTAAACTACATTGTTGAACATTGAGCTGTTTGTCAGGATTTTAATCTTTATAAACATTTCATTCCCATTCTTTTGTTTTTTTATCTGCCATTCATTTTGTGATGGCAATGAGTTAGAAACAAGAATCTTTTTCTCTGAGAATGGGTGATGTCTGTGTTGAGGCTTGTGATATGCAGCTTGCTGGGGATCTCCATGGAAGACAGTCCAGAGGAACCCATGTAGTTCAGCAGCACTGTGGCAGCTGTGTTTGGGGTTTTGCCCTGCTTAACAGTTCATCTCTATCCTTTCTTCTTCAAATACACTTATTCGGTACTAGATTAGCCCCTAGAAAAGAGGTATCTGATATCACCACATTTACAGCACTAAAGCATGGAAGCAGATAATAGGAAACCTTCATCCCAGGGACTGTCAAATGAGCATCTGGTGGTTCAGCAGTCCACCTTCATCTCCTCTTGTTCGGCTGTCTTCCTAATCACTCAATCAGTGTAAATACAGAGACTTCTTTAAAGTTGTTTCTGGTTTCATGTGCAAAGTTCTATCAAGCTCTGATCCAATTATTTCTTTTCTTTATACTTACATGTGCTTTTGTCCGCAAATGCAAATTCAGATATTATATCGAGGTTTGCCTTGACATTTCATTTATGGTTACATACTCTACAGCTCCAGCCTAATAGGTCTGAAATTACCCTAGTCCTCTTGCCCTGTGCAAAGCTTTGTAGGCATAGATAAAAACCTGTCAAAGCATGCTTCAACTGTTTTTTTTCTCATAGCTTGCAAAATATTTCTGATGTTTCTAGCCTTCCTCTTCAGTTTTCTTTCTTTTTATTTCGCTTTATAAATTACCGTTTTTTTTCCCTAAACGAGTTTTTTTGTGCTGTGTTTCTCCTCACAACTCAGAACCTGTGGAGAGATTTGCAGGGCTGCCTAACACACTGCTTCATGTGATAGCTTTCCAAACCCAAGAAAGGTCATTGGACCGCTTCTTATTGGATTTTTGTGTCATTGTCACATACCTCTTGTCTTAATACCTGGACTGTGACTGTCGTGATGGGTCTCTCTTAGTTCTGTTTTGTCTTAACACAGTTAAGTGTTGTCTTAACACAGAGTTCAGGCAGGCATTCTACTGTCTGCCTCACTGGACAATCCCACATGGGAACACAGCAGAGAGGGATTTCTGAGAGGAAAGAATTGGAAGGGGACAGACTCAGAACACTTTCGTCCTGTTTCAAGTGCTGCCCCCTCCAGCTCTTTCTGCACCACTGAGGCTTATATGCTCTTCCTTTCTCTTTTAAGCTGGACTTTGACAAAAGCCATCTTGTTTAAATATTGGGCTAAAGAAAGTCTTCCTCAGTTTTGTTTGAATCCAGATTAGTTTGGAATCTCTTGTCTGTTTCTTGTTTTTGGCTGACATAAGGAAGTCTTGGATATGTCTGAATTTAAATCAGGATATACTATCTTGCGACATAGTTTTATCTTCATAGGACTGTCTAGGACAGAGAATTTCTTCCTATTTCAGGACACTGCTGATCTTACCAGGGTATCTGTGTTTTGATGTACAATGTTCCAGTTTTCCTGTGTCTTGCAGAAACATGGGACTCCGCAGTTGTACTCTGTACTGATGCTCTTCTTTATTCTGCCTTTTCTCAGCTGTTCTTTCTTGTTTCTGTTCATTTCCTCTTCTTTCTCGTGCTTGTTTATTTAGAGTGATTTCTAATGCTACACCTAATCTTAACATCTCCTGCTTCTGCTTTTTGCCTGCCTGTCTGCCTCATTATCGAGCACCGTAATGCTGACCATGAGCTGTCACTTTCCTCTGGGCATAGGTTTGAAACCGTCTCCTCTCAGTGCTTACATGCAGGGCCTTCTGTTAGAATAGGACAATTAACAGGTCATTACCAGACATCGATGGCGTTGTTGCAAAAAGAGATGGACTTGTATGGGAAGGGGACTGCAGTAGCTGCATGTGTGTGGCTGAAACACAGCCCTGGTTTGTAGCTATATTGAACTAATGCAGATACTTTGGTGTTAACTTTTATTTTTGTCTCTTTTACTGTCACCTAATGATAGCAGTAATTCTGAAACCATGTTTTCCTCTTACCTAATATTGCTTCTTTATAACGAAAGTCAGCCCTCAAAATGTAAAGAAGCATCCTAGTAGCATGAAATAAAACTGCTGGGAAGATGGTGGTAAGATGATGTAAGTCAGAACTCTTGTGGAGTCAATAATCAGTAACTGGAACATGGAGCTTCCTTTTTTTGTGAGATAAAGTTAATTCCATTTGAAAAGATACTTAAGGTGACATGAATTGAATTATTCAAACTAGCCTTCTCAGCATTAACTCTAGGTTAATATCTCATGATGCCTCTGGTTTCATTATAGGAGTTTTAAGTACATAACTTTTTATAATAAATTCAATACCTAGAAGCCGAACTGAAATTGGTTTACCTTCTACCAACCCATAAAAAGAAGCATTAATTGTAAAGTGAATATTAAAGTGGTCACTAAAGTTGACTCAGATTCAGAGAGATAGCACTTGTATAAAGAGCTCTACTGAAAAATAGGCTTCTGCCTTGATGTTAATAGAAAATACCATTCATATTAAAATGTAGTTAAACCTTTTTTATAAAAAATGATTTTTGGATGTCCTCTCTGCAGTTCCCAAATGTTCAGTCTTTACCATTTTCAGAAGCTTTACACAGACATGTAAAGAAAATTACCCTTGTTCTAGGTAATCAGGTCTGACCTACTTTATATACTTGCTGCTTCACTGCCATCTCAAACAGTGGCAAGAATCCAGTTTGCTTTGGCAAGTCTCTGGCAGATGAATCTGTAGATGCTCTGCAGTGTAGGGTAGGACTTGAGGCACAGAAGTTGGACCAGCAGCTGAGTTTCTGCAGAACTGGGGTTCTTGAGCTGCATCACCTTAAAGAAAGATAATACCTGTAATCTCAGCTGTGCTTATTAATGCTAATCTCTGAATTACAAGTACAGCTGGCAGCTTTTGTTTCTTATTTGTGAGAGATTACCAACACATCTGCTAATTCCCTTGGTGCACAAAGATTCTTGCTATGTGTGTGTGTGTGAAGCTTCTGTTCTTCTTCCCCGTGTAGAAAAAGTATGGATATGGAGTGGGATTATAGACAGAAAGGAACATCAAGAATTTATTTTCGATGGTGTATCATCTTCCCTCTTCCTGTGTATTATGTCATTTGCCTCCTGTTTGGGGTCTGCCAGTGGCACTCATCAGGAACAAGGTACTGTTCTATGCTAAGCATCAATGTGGACATCCTGAAGGACCTGGTTGGCTTTGGGTGTCTCATAAAATCTTAAAAAAATTACTTTTAGGGAGGCTAGGTTTTTTTTATTTTTAATTTTTTTCCTAATTTTACTATTTCTCTTGAATTACTTCTTCATCTTAAAAATTGTTGAATGCAGTTGTGTCATTTCACAATAAAGTCCAAAGGAAGCCTTTTTCTGCAAGAACTAGAAAGCTTTTCTTTCTTTATGTGTCAGCGACAAAGATTCTTTTCTGTACCATTGTCTTTTTTTTTTCCTTAATAAGGCTGATTACATATTAATCTTCAGACTCTGATTATTGGAATTATTATCTTTCGTTCCTTTGAAAAAGATACCGAAACATGTCAATCATTGGAAGCCTTTCCTTTGTGATTGTCACCAAACTTCTCAATTTTTTTTTTTCATCATCACAGGTCACCTTTAAACACATTCTTAGCTTGCTTAAAGAAAACAAAATCCCACATATGCAAAAGGTTTTGAATGCTATAAGGTAAACCTGGATGATAGAATTGACTTTGTCTGTTTACCCAGCTGTACGGGAACAATGGATGAGCCCATCTGAAAGATACTTGAGAACTGGGATAATAAATAAAGAACTAATTTGACTAGGGACCCAAGGGTATTAGAATAATTTTACTAGGCCAGACAGAGACAGTTTTAGCATGAGTAACTATCGGGAATAGCCTTGCCTTACCTGTGTTACTTTCTGCAAATCCTCTGATCTCTCTCTCTGCCTCTCTTATCTGTAAAAATAAGATAATGTTTTTGTACTCATTTGCTCTGTTTTTTGCTGAAAATGTCAGGTTTTGGGTACTTCTTCAAGTGTGTTCAAAGTGATTAGCAGTGATATTTCAGATACAGGGTGGTCTGGAAGAGACTACCTTTTAATAGCATAAAGAAAAATAATGGTTTTTTCCCTTTGCCTCTAAGTTACCAGGTCATAGTTAATTTACCTGTCTTTTCTAAAAAAATGTTGACACCAAAGAGCAATAGAGATGGATATAAATATCTAAATGAAAACGAAACATCAGTATTGAAATATCTGTGTAATTGCTAGCATTCCCAGTAGAGTTTCACCTGCACTCAATCCCCTGGAATATCTGCCGCAATAGAAACATTCTTGCCCAGTCTGCTTGCTGGGTGTGAATGATGCTGTATTTTTGGAGATCAGCACTTCATTCCTGAGCTCACTCACCACTTAACTGAGATCTGTGCCACTTCACCGTCTCTTTGTTCTACGGTCTTTAATCAGCCTTGTTTCTAGTCTTTTTAAGATATTTTGATTTTTTTTTTTTCCTTTGAAGATACCTCTTTCCATTTCATACATTTTGCTTTAAAAACTGTCCCTCCTGTGGAAATCTTTTCCTTGGATGAACACTCAACTCTTGTATTTGTGTTGCTGTTGAACGATAAATCTGGAAAGAAGACAATGCCTTCCTTTCCATTCTCCAAGAGCAAAAAATCCTCTTGGCTTTGTATTCTTCTGGTGGTACTGTTACTCCTGTGAAATGATATCTCTGGATTTACATGAGAATTCAAGAAATTTGTAGCAGAACTGCCTGCTACAAGAGAAGCACTTCCCCCACTCTATGATCTGATGTTGCAGTTTCTCCCCTGTAACAGTGTGACAGTGCTTTGTGACCATACTGACCACCATCCCTTTGAAGTGAGAGTAAGGCTTTCTTCAGTGGATTCAAGGCTGCGTAAGAATGCACTTGCTCTCAAAGGTCTTGTATTATGTTCTCTGGGCCTTGAGGAAGAAAGCTTCTGTTCTTTCACTTTGTGGAGTTACCTGTTTACTCCTAGTCACTAGGAATGTAAGCATCCCAGCTGCCTGTCCGTATACTGGCCCTTTGTTGTACATTTGACCTGTGCACATCTCCTTTGATTCTGCAGCATTTGGCCTCTTTCAAAAGTTGAGACACTTGAAAAGCAATTTCTCATGTACTTATAACCTCCTCTATATAATGTGGCGTGGCATGTCCTGTGTGCTGCGATTAATGCTACCTTCCTGAAGTTCCTGACTTGTTGAAAACCAATGCTGGTGACTTTCAAAGCCCAATTTAATAAGGACCTTAAGTAATTTTAAAGGTGGCCTTGTTTTGATGAGGGTATTTTGGCCAGATAACTAGTGGACTTGAACTCTTCTGTGATTCTCTTCTGTATTTTCACTAGCCCTTCAAGAGGATAATCATCCTGTGAGAACACATAAAATAAAAGTGAAAATGCTTTCAGACCAGTAGCAATAGTTCATCAACTGGACTCTTATTTCTTAAAGTGGAAATGATTAGACTTGCTGTTTCTTGCTGTTGAAATGAGTAAAGTCTGCAGGCTGATCTAGTACTTCGTAAGGTAAATACCTTTATTCATCACTAGATTACAGATAGTGTGATATAAGTGATTACTATATTGAAAGATAAATTGCTTGCCATCTCTTGCCAGCAAAGCACACATTTTTGTGTGTTGATCAGGTTGTTTAATTAGAAGTGTCTTTATTTAATGAAAGCCAGGTGATTATCTGTTCAGGGCACTATATGGTCTTTCTATGGCAGAAAGATTTTTCATGAGAGCCAAGGGTGTAATTTTCTTTCAGCTAAGAAGGTGGGAATTCGTTATCTGTCTGTACCAGGATGATTGCCTGCAGAAATATCTCTTTGAGTTAGTTCTGAATACCCTAAGATTTAGCTTGAGTCTTTCATTTCGAGCTGCAAAACCTAAAGTTCAAACTTAAAGTTTTTCCGATGCACAGTTTGCCATTTGAAGTTTGTACGGACTTTTCTCCTGGGATTTTATCCACCATAGGACAAATTTATTAAGTTCTTGAGACAGCTGGACTCATCTATCTGTATAAGGAGAATATAACTGGTGAGGTGGCATCAACAAAGACTGCATACATGTTGCATGAGATTATGGTTTATAGCAGCCTGATTACCTGTCTCTGATCCAGTGGATGCATTAAATATCACTGCATAATGATTTTTAGTTGCCTTCTATTCATGGCATATACCAGAAAATGTCTGACATGTCTGGCTTGGATTTACAGTAATATACATTTCTCTTAATTTTGGAAATTTGCTCTTATAATTTCAAAGTTTGGAACCTCGAGAGAAACAGACAGTGTAGGCATTCAGGGCTGTCATGTGCCAATGATGATTCACAGTACCACCAACCGAAACAGGGATACATGAGTTTCTCTTGTTTATGCAAGAAAACTGTCGATCTGAAGCCAAAATAGTCAAAGCCGACCACAGAGATACATGGGTTCTCAGGCTGGCTGAGCTACTTACTAAGACGTAGAGGAGGGGAAAGCGAATGATGTGCTCTGACCTCTTTTGGAAGTCTGTATTACCTTGAAGTTGGTCTCTGCCTTGAAATAAAGTAATATCTTGTCAGTCTTTAATAGATGCATTTAGTTCCATGTTACATCTTTCCCCATCTCTTCTCTGTAAGTGACAGCAATTCTGTTGACTTGAGGTAACCAAACGAATGCTAAGGATGTCTTCTGTTTTCTGGTATGTGATTTTGAAAACTCCTTTTACTCCCTGGAGTTGAGTCATGAACATCAGTAGCTTGTTTGAAGAGTGTAAGTTTACAGTGCATTTGATGAATGTCTCTGCTCTAAAGCTTCGGTGAGAGGAATTTTCTCAAAGATAGTCTGCTTGGTGGATGAGGCTGGAAATGTTGTCTACCTGGAATTTAGTAAAGCCTTTGACACTTCTGGAGATAGTGGCTGCTCATGGCTTGGACTGGGAAAAGAAATGGCTGGGTGGCCAGGCCTAGAGAGTGCTGGTGAATGGAATTACATCCTTCTGGGGCTGGTCACTAATGGTGTTCCCCAAGGATCAGTACTGGGGCCATCCCTTTTGGTGTCTTCATTGATGATTTGGATGAGGGGATTGAGAGCACTGTCGGTCACTTTGCAGATGACACCAAGTTGGGTGAGTTGATCTGCTGGAGGGTGTGAAGGTTCTACAGAGGCATCTAGACAGGTTGTATTGATGGATTGAGGCAAACTGTGTGAGGTTCAACAGGGCCAAGTGCCAGGTCCTGCCTTTGGGTCACAACAACCCCCTGCAGTGCTCCAGGCTGGGGGCAGAGTGGCTGGAAAGCTGCTCGGTGGGAAAAGATCTGGGGAGTGCTGGTCGACAGTGGCTGAAGATGAGCCAGAGTGAGCCCAGGTGGGCAAGAAGGCCAATGGCCCCTGGCCTGTGTCAGTGATAGTGTGGGCAGCAGGACCAGGGCAGGGACTGTCCCTCTGTATTGGGCGCTGCTGAGGCTTCACCTTGACTCTTGTGTTCAGTTTTGGGCCCATCCTGACAAGAAAGACACTGAGTTGCTGGACTGTGTCCTGAGAAGGGAACAGAGCTGGGGAAGGCTCTGAGCACAAGTCTGATGAGGAGTGGCTGAGGGAACTGGGAGTGTAACCTGGAGAAAAAAAAAAAAAAAAGAGAGGATCAGAAGGGACCTTCTCACTCTCTACAATGATCTGACAGGAGGCTGTAGTGAGGTGGGGGTTGATCTCTTCTACCTAGTAACAAGTGAGAAGGACAAAAGGAAATGGCCTCAAGTTGCGCCAGGACAGGTTTAGGTCACACATGAGGAAAAATTTCTTCAGTGGAGAGGGGATTGGTCATTGTAACAGGCTGCCCAGGGAGGTGGTGGAGTCACCATCCCTGGAAGCATTTAGAAGGTGTTTAGATGTGGCACTTGAGGACATGGTTTATTGGTGAGCATGGCAGTTTTGGGTTCATGGTTGGACTTTGTAATCTTAGAGGTCTTTTCCAACCTAAATTATTCTCTGATTTTAAGTAAGAAAGAACTCTGGTCCTTTCTATGGCAAAGTCAAGGACCCACTCTTGCAGACTGTTGCTTTTAGACATCAGCAGTAATGCTTTTATTCACAATCATGTTGAGAACAGCATTTGAGTCACGAACCATTTAAGTTCATGGTTACAGAAAATGAGACTGAAAATTTTAGTGGAGAACTTGTCTCATTAGCTCACGGGATGGCAAAGGCAGTACAGCCGTGTGAGTAACTGAAGTCGCTCATCTGGGTTTCAAGTGACAGCTGTGGAGACCACTTTTTTCCTGAGATCCATACGTTCATCATATAAAGCACAACACTCTACTGTTAATGCATGTTCTTGTCTGAACTCTTCCTTTTGAATACTTATCCTTCAGTGCTCATTTGGTTAGGTACTCTGGGACTCCCTGTCATTTGTGGTTTTGGAGTATTTGACAGTGTCCCTTGCAATGAGTGCGCACAGTTAGGCATGGGGTTGAAGGAGACAGTTTTATCACTTTTGCAAGAAGTGTGGGTACACTTCTTTGGAGTCCCAGGAGATTCTGAGGTTGAGAGGAGCAGAGGACCTGGTATGCAGTGTTGTTCTGGTATCAGCACATTTGTGGGAAGGACTTGCTGCTGACTGGCGCTGCCAGTGCAAAAATCCTCCTGATCCGTGTTCCTGGGTGCATGTGCAAACATCATGTGAATGTTTGCATAGACAGTCTGTCTTGTAAGTAACCTCTCCTTTTTTGCAAAGCAACGTGTAGCACCCATTGAAGACACAAACCTATGGCTGAAACACCTGCAAAAGTTCAGCATTCACACTTGAATTGATAGACGTGTATGCAAGCTTTGAATATAATACTGTCTCTAGTTGTGAAACTACATGGTTTTCTCCTTTTTGTAAATCTTAACACAGAAAAGTCCCAGTTTTATCTATCTGTCTATGTTTATTTATTTTTATTTATTTTTAACTTGAGCATTCTGGTTAGTCAACTGTCAGCCTTTTGAAACATTATCTTAAGTCCTTACTGTAGACTCTGAAGCTTCAGGTAAAATCAGAGCCAGGAGTATGTCTGGAGACAGTCCTTTTTTACTTGCAGAAATGAGAGTTCAGACACACATTCAAAAAGCTCTTTAAATATTTAGGCCCTTGCTTTTTCATTTTTTCCATGGGAATGTCATTAAAGGGACATGACAAGTTTTGATTAATATTTTTCATTACTTGTGCTGACTATAAGAATTCTCCCTGCAAGTGTGCTACTGGGACTGCTGCTGTGGTCTACGAGGTAGGTGAGGGCTGGCAAGCAGATGAATTGGGATCTGATTCTGTTCTGTTACTCTATTGACACCAAGTTACTTAATTGCTTTCTGGATTAGTTTGTTGCTCTTTAAATAGGAGATGATGCCAGCATGTAAACTCAGTGAATTTCAAATGCTGTGTAAATGCAAAGTTGAATTGTAGGTCTAGTTATAAGATAATGTAAGGAGAGCTCAGTTGGTCTGGGACTTCTCCATGTGTAACTCAATTCTTACGAAAAGAACATGTCAAGAGTGAAAGTGTGAGACACCTGCAGAAAGTTACTCAAATCCAGCATATGATTCAGCTTAGATGAATCTGGGTATCTTCTTTCTGAAGTCCCCATTTTTTTTTTTTTTAAATATCAAGATATTTCTTTTACTTTTTCATGAATTATTAGATGGTATCATCCCTAATATGACCAACACTGAACAAGAAGTGTACAACCCTAAGGAATAAGTAGGACCATGTTTTTTTGTGCTGGCTCATTGTTTTTCTTAAATATTTTTAAGGCTCCTTACATGTTGAACTAATCCCTTCTGTTAAAACTAGTAAATATTGTAAGTATTCCTTTTAATTTGTCTTCAACCTTTTGGACCCACAAGTCTCTACTTTTGTGTGGGAGCAAATTCCAGGTAGCAGGCTGCTAACAGACCTGGCAAACAAAGGATGTTCATTATGCTCTTTCAACCTTTTTTTCCCTAGTAGAAGAAAGTTAAAAAATTGAAATGAGATTAATACTTCTGTTATAATAAATTAGAAGTAAAAAGTTTAAGAACATTATGAAAATAGTTTAAATGTCAGAAACACTGTAAAATGGGGGGCTAGTAATTTTTTAAGTGATTGAAAGCCCAGGAGAAATCTCTCCTTACCTATGGTGAAATCACTGATTTTTTCCCCTGTGTGAGTGACGGGCTCTTTCTGTATCATGGTTTGATACAGAAATGGGCAGGATGACTTGAATGAGAGCTAAAGTGGGACTTGCCAGCCATCATAGTAGAGCTTTTTCACAGTGGTAGGGGGAAGGAAGGAGATAGTGCATCCTACATCATCTGGGAGCAAATAAGGCACAGTTATTTGCGTGGCAGGTGCTGCCCGACGTAGGAAACATCCCCACTATCTGTGCTAGCACATGTGAACCAGTGTAAGTCCAGGAAGTTGTGGGGACGTGTTACAGCCTCTCTGGGGCAGGAGGCCACTGTTCTCTCACTGCACGAAACCAGGCACAGAGCTGGGAGCTGCTGCTGCCAGCACAACCATCACCGCAGTGGGTAGGGAGAATTTCCTTTCTGTGATGATCATATTCAAGTAATGAAGATTTAGACACCCCTAACAGAAAGATGTTCCTCCCAGAAACTGGTCCTCACAGTTACAGTTTTTACATGTATTTATCTCTTTTCACAAAGGGGCAATTAAACTCCCATAAATCTGCCAAATTTATTACATTCTGTCTACCTAAATATTTCCTGTCATTTCAGTTGAATGTGGCATTTTCCGGTTCTTTTTATCTTGCAACTGCTTAACTGTCACACGTTCTCTCTGAGCTGGCTAAATGTCGAGGGTGGAATAAATTATTAGTCACATACTGTTATTTGTACAACTGTACTATTTGGATTGAGGACCAATATCCTTTTGTATTAGGTAGGCATCTGAATTTGAATCTGAATGATGGTCACTGTTCCAAAGAAGTCACAATGTCGATGTGTTGAAGCATTTTTTAAAAAATCAGTTGGAGATGAAAGCTGCTTTGAAGATAAATGCAGGATGATTAAATTAAGTATTACTTACTGATATATATTTCTTGCATAAATTTGATTTTCTATTTACATTGCTTCCTGAAAATGCCATTGTTAATAGAGTTCTGACATCTTATTTCCCTTATTGCTGTCTCAGTAGCATTTTATTTCTGATGCTTTAATAACTCAATGTAGACTGAAAGGATAAGACTGAGGGAATTGACTGAACTAATTAGACCCTGATTTGTCTGGCTGTCCAGTGCCTGACAAACGTGTCTTTGACATAAACAGAATAAAACATTTTTGCCATTAGCCACTTACAAATAGCTATTTTGGCAAATCTTTGAAACTATTTAATCTTGGGGCGTATTGTGCTGGGTAAGGAACCAATTCAGGATTTTTCTTTTGCCATTGTGACTCCTCCTTCCTGTCTGTGTTGAAGTAGAGTCATATTTAGTAGCTTCACAAAAACTCAAAAGCAGTTAGTGCAGTTATCACACTAACAAACTGAGTATTTCTGAGAAAGTGGAAATATTCCCATTTCAATTTCTGGCTAATGACACACTTGAGTATGGGATCTGAAATGTCAGTCTTTGTATTTTCTAACCTGTAGAAACTTGAATAAAGCTTATACATAAGAGCAATCAACTCTGATAGCAGTAGGCTAAATATCAGTTTCTGAAAATAAATTTTATATGAATCTATTCTCCAGACAATTTGACTTCTAAATGTTTAAAAATGTGACATCTTTATATAAGTGAATATAGATTGAGGCAGGAGCTATAAAAACTTGAAGTTTCCATGCATCACCTACTTTTCACTATCACCTGTTAAACAGCACAACTAGACACAATGTGGCTTTACTACTTTCCATTGCAATAATTTACTGCCCTTCTGACCTATAAACAGATAACCATTAGCATGACTTGATACTGTTAGATGTTTGGATACATTCTCAGAGGTAATTCACGGTTTTAAATATTGTATGTGTGAAGGGTTTTATAACCCAGCATTTGGAGGACGGCAGCATTACATTTCCTTGAGCAGTGTTCTGAGAGTGATGGTTTGTCACTGCAGCCCTCTTACAGGGCTTCCTGAGCAAGTGTCCTCTCCTCTCACGTCCTCCTGGAATGCTGTAACCTTATGTGAGGACCACTGAAAAATTCATTAAGCACCTTCCCTTTTGTCTTTGCTTTCTTAGAGGGTGACTTCACTGCAATCTGCATGCAGAAAGTTTTTGGTGACCTCAGTTATTGATTTATACTTATAACTTCATCGCAGTAAGGGGGGGTTGCTCCATTAGAGAATTTGGGAGTAAATGTAAGTGGGTTCTTGTCTTGCATCTGCAGCTGACTCACGCTGTGACCTTTGGATAATTACTTCAGCTTTCTGTGCCTAAGTTCACTATTTGTACAGTGAGGTCAACAAGGCTTCCCACCAGCACTTGTAAAGCCTTTCAAGTTCTGTGCTTGAAAACCACAAGAACAAAGCACTGTCATGATTCATAATGGCATTACCCCTTTGCACCAAAGCCCTCTATTGAAATAAGAACAGCTGGGCTGAGGTAAGAGTGGTGAATCAAGTCTGTTACCGTTTTTCTATTTTTTTTTGAGGTAAAAAGAAGTGCTCATGCAAAACGGCAAGCCATTTAAATGCCAGTGGAGTTTTTAGTCTCCTCAGATTGCTGCTTTTGAACATTGCTTTTGCTTTTGGTCAGAAATAAGCCTTAGAACCTCAGGTGAAACACAGGTTTTCACATCTCATGAAACTGAGTGTGTAGTAATGTGCCTGAACTGTGCCTGTTCATGGAGACCAAAGGATTAGCACCAGGTACTGGTGCTGGCTAGGTAGTGAGCTACTGACCAGTGGCACTTGGTTAAGGTCCACTTCATCACTGTTCCAGTTGTTAAGAGATGTTAGGAAGTAATCCTGAAGGTGTCCTCCTTTAAGAAGAGTGCATGGAAGAATCTTGAATGACTTGCTAAAGACTGTATGTTAGTGAGACCTGAAGCGATTAATCCTCACTTCTGTTATTAACTTAATTTTTAAAGCTTGTTTTAGGATGCAAGCGAGAAGAGGACCCATAGCAGTGGACAAATAATTTACTTGGTAAGCCAATATAGATAGAGAATGATCGAAGATAAGTAGAAGACCTCTGAAATTTACATAATGTTTACCTAACGCAGTCATTGAAACTTGTTTGTTACAGAAATCATTGCCTGGAGATTAACAGTAAATGGGTGAAATGGGAATATAAGAGTAGAAGAAGAATAAGACAAAGGGTAGAAACAGGGAAATGTGATCAAGTGGAGGAACAGGCAGATGATGTAGCCATGCTCTGTTGATGATATTTGTGGACTGTGATAATGTTATCTCAGTAGATACTCTCAGAAGAAGAATTATTCATCCAGGTTATTGTTTCTTGAGAGGGCAATCTTCTCTGATAAGCATTGTGAAGATTATCTATAAGTGCATGTAGTGTTGGTAAGAGGGCTTTGTGGATATCCAGGGTTGATATTTCTTTCAAACTTGGAAGAAACTCTGTCATTTACTCTGTAAGGGTAAGCATGTGCCTTTTCTTCACAGCGGGTGTCTTGAGGTTGCCAAGTTCAGCTGCCCATCAAAGATGAGATCATTTAATTAAAAAAAGGCTTTTATGCTTTTGTGGGAAGCTGTAGAGAAAATGTGGGTAGGGAATAAAATGATTGGAGGAGCGGTAGAAAGTATGCAGCACGGGTCAATGAGAGGTCCTCTGTAATGACAGTAATTGTTGGGAACATTTTAAAATACACCTAATCAGTATTGGGATTATAAAGATTTAATATCTGACAGGCAGAGATTTCCACATAGCCATAATTAGAGAGCTTGTTTAGGCAGTGGAAGATCTCTGCTGAAGTAGTGAAGGTTGGGTTAGAGTCTGACCATGTCCCAATTTTATGTCTTTAAGATTTTGGAGGCATGCTGGCATTTGAGGTTGCAGTTATGCTGGATTACTGAATTGAAATGAGTTTTTCATACATCAGACACGAGTACTACACACTCATAGTTTTACTGAAATATTAGTAAAAAGAAGTCCTTTCATTCCTCAAATGCTCTTAAAATCTTCTTTCTAACAAGATAATAACTGTAACCTAGCAATTTTATATGCATAACCTTTTGTAGGCTGTACAGCGTGTGCAAGCAGAAATGGCAGGTTGTAAAAAATTATTGTAGTTGTTTGTATTGTGTTAGTGTTTAGAAGCTCAGCCTCCATTCTTTGAGGTATAGGATGAATATTAAAAGAAGATAAGAGATTTCTGGCCCATGCTGCAATTTTGCAGAAGCACAGCTTGCTGCTCACACCCAGTACGAGCTCCTTGCTGGGCAGGCAGGCACTTCAGCAAAGGAGCTGGTGGTGATCTGGGCAGTAGGGTCCTGAGCCTGGAAATACATACTAACAGCTAAAGAAGCTGTCAGGGTTTGTGAAATGCTGTAATAAACTAAAAATTCTGATTTTCTAGTTTATTTGTGTCACTGCAGAGGTGCTGGAAAGTGGAGGGACCAGAGTCATCAGTCTTGGAGTCATTTAGGCAGATGGTGCACATGTAAATAAAACGTAGTTCCAGTCTTGTCCAGCTTACAGTTTGGGGTACAAGCAGCAGAGAAATGAAAGAAAATATGTAGTGGTGGTAGCAGAGATGGAAAGACAAGGGTGTCCATGGAGCATATTGCCATATGAGCTTGCTGAGTGCACAGCGGTGCTCTGTGCCTGCCTCGCTGTTATCTTCTAGTAGTAGTAACCAGCAGTTGTTGTTAGCCCTAGCAGGGCTTGCTATTCTGATTACAATCTTGCTTTTTCCCCCCTCAGCTTGGATTCCCATGTAATTTTAGCAGTATTCTTATGGAGAACTGTTAGAGGAAGATAGGAAGCGAATGTTTTATGGCAGCTCAAATCTGTGCTGGAAAATGGCTTAAAGCGTTCTCTTTTAACCTGAGCACTTAGTATGATATTTGTGGCAATCAAGAATGCAGGAAATGAGGATGCTTTGTTGCAGAGTTAATGAAGAAGATTTCGGTGTGTGCAAACCCTTGGTTGCAGTTACGCTAGCGATCAGAAGGTGCTCATTTTCCTGTCTTTCAGGGCGCTCTTGCGAGAGCATTTTCCGTATGTGGCAGATGAGGCACAGAGGAGGGGGCCTGTGGGAGATCACATGCCAGGTCACCAGTGAAGAAAAAGGATCTTTATTTGTTGTTTGTTATTGAAAATGAATTACTTAAGGGCATGGCTGTGCCCTGCCTTGGTCAGGTACCTGAGCCTGCTCCAAGCAGGCTGATACATTGTACGACATAGTGGTATTAGCTCAGCTCCCAGAAGCAGTAGAGCTGCATCAGTAATTAGTTCTTCTCAGCAAGCTTAATTAGCAGGCTCAAGCAGATACTGCACTGACATGGATACTTAACTTCTGGTTCCCGAGCCAGCTTAAGTATGTGTGCAAGAGCCAAGAGCTGTGCAATGTGGACTTAAAGTTTTGCCATTTTTGCTTTACTTCATTTACAAAACAGACCTTGAATCTGTTTTTAAACTTCTTTTCTCAAACTTTTGCTACAGCCAGTGCATTTGGAGGTGCTTTGTATCTGTCAGAATAAGTACTGCTTTAAACAAGGCCCACACACCTCTGACTAGAGAATATTCTTTTTGATTAAAATCCATTGGTTAATTATTCAAACAATTTTTTGTTGCTTTTATTACTTTTTTTAAAAATCAAATCCCATTTCAGTCATCTTTTTAGGCAGGAGATGATTTATAGAAAATGATCTTAGTGTTTATTTGAACATCCAAATGCAATAAATCTGCTCAGTATTTCAATAGCATGCTTATTAATAGAACACATTATTTTGTTCAATATTGCGTTGTCTTTAAAATTTAGCAGAGCATTAGTAGTAATGAAACTAGCTTAAATCAATATATCCCTGTAACAAAACCATCTATGTGAGGAAGAAAATTCAAAAATTTGCCTGTAGCACAATAGCTGGGTGATGGTTGCATAAAAAGATCTAAAAGAAGGAGTTTCATGGAACTTTTAGTTTCTAATTTAGAATGTGTGCAGATCACAATGTATTAACATTAAGTTTAATAGAAACCTTTTCAGAACTAAAAAAATTTCCCAGAAAATACTTCGATTGCTGAGAATGAAATGTTGATCTCACTGTCAATAATGAAAAAGCTCCAACTCATTGGAGTAGGCTTTGTAACTACACCACATGCAACGACTAAATTGAGTATTGTGAATACAGTCCAGAAAATATCACAGATATTTTTCTATTCAGTTGCAGAAATTGTGTGAAAAAAACAAGTGCGCAAAGAAAAACTAAAATTAGATTTAACATTCTCAGCTTGGCAATCGCACGCTTCCATTAAATGTATGGGCCAGAATTTTTATACTTAGATGTCTAAAATTAAACCCCCGAATAAAAGACCTGATTGTAGAAAGTGCTTAAGCACAGTGTTTGTAGAGAGATGCGTGCCCTAGTTCTGATAGTTTAATTTTAGTTTTCTTGGTGGTTACTGTCAGTTCGTTTAACTCAGTGTTGCCGCAGAACGCCTCATTCTCTTGACTTGAGCTCGTTGAGTTGTCCTGCAGTGAGTGCAGGGATGTGCCCTGCCCAGTGTGCCCTCGCAGCACAGCAGCTCAGGTGGATGGAACTCCACGGTACGAGTGTTTACGACTTCAGGAGAGAAGACCAGCTAAAGCCAGGCCACTAGTTCCTTCTAAAAATCTCTTGACTTGGTATTGCTGTGAATGGCTGTGGGGGAAAAAGCTGCCTTGACTTCCATTTTTGAGAACCAGGCTGTGATTCTACAAAAGTTGGTTCTCCAGTTTCTAGAAGGCAATTTGGGATTGCATCCCAGTAGAGTGTTTTGCTCAGAATTTCCATATTGAAGACTTAATGACTTTTAATGTGTTTTTTATTGTGCATTGCACAATTTTCTGCATTGATTTGAGCTTGCTTAAATCTTCCAAAAATATCCACTGCCCCTCCAAAATTCAAATCAAACCAAAATAGCCCACACCAAAAACCCCAACTAAAACCCTCTCCCAAAACTTCAGGGATACTGTAGAGGAAGCAGTTTGCTCCTCTGTTCTCTATCACCCTCCACCCATGAAGCTGGGGTTCTTCAGCAAACGTCTCACAGCACTTTCATTAGATGGGTAAGCAGTAAAGTGTTGCAGATCTGTATCTTGAGTCTTGGACACACTGAGTGATTTACTGTTGAGATATTAGTGGAAGAGACAGATGAGTGACAGCATTCCTGCTCATGAACTTGCTAGCTCTTTCCCTTCTTAAGATGTTGAAATGTAATGAAACTTAAACATTTTTAAACAACTTCCAGATTAAATTTTAATAGGAATGAAAAATGAACAATATTCTTACAAGTAAGAAATGGTCTTCATTATTTTTTAAAGTCCGTATCATAAGGAACAGCACCATTAATAAGAGCCCTGAGTTTTTTTTATATTATGTACACTGTTCAGATAGAAATTTAACAGGGAATTTTAATGAATTGATGGCAGAAATCACATTTTTATTACATCCCTTTGCAGAATATTTCCTGTGAGACCAAGATAGAGAGAGGCCAAAATTAATGGCTTTTCATAGGAACTGAGTGATAAGTTATGGAAAGCTTATAGAGATAATAATTTTAGGCTGCTGTTTGGATAGCTTAACAGCCTTATGGAGAATTGCTGCTTAATAGACATATCATGGGAATTAAAGACATTTGGATGTTAATTTGTATACTTATTTTTGGTATAGGACCACAAAGAGAAATTCATTTTACAGATACTTTGCTTGCTGCTCTGTAGAGAGAGGGAAAGAATTCACTTATCGGATAGTTCCTGTCACTCGACCACTTAAGAGAACATGGAGAGTTGTCTGGGGGCTGCCTCTCTTTTCCTTTTTCTCCCCTCTTGTGGTTTTTAATCAGAACCATAAGAGAGCATGATAAGATCTTGCCATGGTTTTGTTCTCATTAAAAATTAAAGAAATTGTTATTTTGGGAAATGAGAGTTATGTTTAGGGAAAATAAGCACCAAAAATATTTATGAAAATCTAAGCAATCTAGCATATTATGTTGACTTAGAGTTGAGCTTGTATTGCCCACTTGGCAAATATATTTTACCATATTGCCGTACAACTATGATAATAAATGAACATATAAAGCCCCCTATCTTCTGTGGCAACTGGCGTTTTAAAAGCACTTCACGTGCTCGGTTTCCTGTATTTTAAATGCAGATGTTCATCCAAGTTTTAATACCAATGGGAGGCCCTGTTCAAAACCTGCATTAGAGTGAAGCACAAGGTGGCAATAAACTTAATTCGGGCTTTTATCTTTCTTGGTTCCACCTCAAAGCTTTTAAATATTGCAGTTCTGAAGTGCGAATTTCTTTTGTGTTAGTCATTTCTGCGAACACCTGCGAACGGCTGGGTTTAATTGGCCTACAGCTGGCACTGGCTGCCTGTGCAGGGGCTGAGGGAGGCACTCCTGATCGGCTGCCTTCGCGGCGGGCATCATTATCTCCTCTCCTTCCTTTTCAGCTCCCCTTTCTTTTTTTTTTTTTTTTCGGTCTTACATGCAAGTTAGAAAGGTTTGGGGATTAGGCACTGAAAATAGAAGGGGCTCCAGCGAGATTTGGTGCCTCCCGGCTGAGGTAATTTCGGCAAATATATCTGCATGCATCAACACCTTATTGAGCAAGTCAAGCGCGGGTTTGCTAATCTTGTTAACCAATTTGCAATACTTCTGTAGCTTTCATGGAGGTGGCTGTGCCAAGGGCTGGGGGGGCTGAAGTGCACAGCAGTGACAGCAGCGTAGAAGAGAGTAAAGCCCCTTCCCCATGTCAGCTGTTAGCAGTGTAATGGACAATGCCACCCTGTGTATGGTCAAAACAAAGTGAGTACAGCTTTGTGAATGGATATTTTTGGTGGGATGGCTTTGCTTTAGTCGACAGTGGTCCCATTTGCATCGAGGCTCACTCGATCTCAGTAACTCCGTTTAAATTAGCAGTCTTTTTGTTTCCCTGAGTGTCTTCTGCGTGTTCTACGGCTTTGAAATAACTGTTGCTCTGCGTTTATTATTTAAGTCAATTTTCAGGATTAGGAACTGGCATGACAAATGTTCTGATTTCGTACAAGAAAATACTGCAGAGTGCTTGTTTAAAAAGTATGCATTTAAGAGGAAATAAATAGTTCTTCACTAGTTGCTGCTTTGTAATAGATTAGTACATTGTTCTGCAAAGCTTCCCTGGGCTTTGCAGATGAAGTTGAATTATATAACCTTCAATTGAAAAGGAACGAGGGAAGGGAGAAATGCAGCCAAATCACTTGAACTAAGCCAGAATGTCCTAAAGGTCATATTTCCCAGTGCTAAGAAGGAGAAAATAGTCTCTGTATGGAATATTTTATTCACAACAGGAGCAAAACTGAAGCCTTCTAAATCTAAATTGAAAGCTGTGAACAGCCGCAAACCTATAAATACACCTTTTGGATTATAAAAGGCCTTGTAGTCTTTGTGTGTCCCTTACAAATGGATTGTAATTTGGAGAATTGTGTAGTTTGTGAATCTGGTGAGTTTGCTGCATCCTCTGTTGCCAGGTGTATTTCCATTAGGCATTCATTGTACATGGCCTGTAAGGGCCTTTCATGCCACTGTGTTGTGAATCCTCTGTGCTTTGTAGCTTAATGGTCTTCTACCAGGTGAGACTTACTCTAGAACAAAAAGTCTGTTTAAGTGGCCATGAAAACTAAGGAAATGCCTCTTCACTTCCCTATCAAAGGAGCACATATATTAGTCTAGCTAAATTTCTCCTTTTACATGGCCCACAATCTTGCTGGTGATTGACTTTGTTCCAACAAAAGGAGTGCAAGTCTTTATTTCTGAACAAGTGGAATTTCAAAAAAATAAGTGCATGCTGGGTGCAAAGTGAATACTGGAGAAATAAGGTCAATTAATAACCTCCTCCAACTTTAATACTTGGGGATTTTTTTCCTTCCTGCTGTTTTTCTGGGATCTCACTCCTAGTGGTTATGCCAAGCTTGTTGCTTCATTTTTAAACGTTTTTCTGTACAGATAGGTACTTTAGTGAAATATCATGCTAAAGAGAGCATCATTGCCAAGCAGCGAAATGGTACTCATTGGAAGAAGGAAAGGGCAACTACTTTGGGATCGAGTCTGTATTGGTTACTCTGTTCAAATACATGGACAATATTGGTGACATAACTTACGTGGGGGAGAGTGTAGTACAGAGATTTTTTTCAGTCTGACTTTGGTGCAGTGCCTTTCATCCTTTGTGTTTTCCATTAAACCCATTTGGTGTGACTGACTGCATGCCCAGAAAAGTGTAGCAGCACCCTCCTAACTTCAATGCAACTTGTTCCAAGTTTCCTATTTGTGTTACCCAATTGTGTTTAATTGGAATACATTAATATAGCAGACACCTTGCCTTCGTCTAACCAGATTTAGGGCTGAGAATGAGTGGAAAGGTCTTATCTTAATGAAAATGAATTTTCTTCTGTCTGAACAATAATGCAATAAAATGATCAACCTTCTTTTTTTAAGCTGTTAATTGCCTGCATGTGTAATGCTACCTAGTGACATTTCTAGCAGTGCTGTGCGAGGGCCCTGCTGTTGGTCAGAGATTTTCGGAGAGTGCTGAAAGATAACATTATTAGTAACAATTAAGACAAATGTTTCTTTTGTGGCTTGAAGAAGGCTCATTTAGCAAAATCCCTCAAAGGCAACGCATTGAACATTTACAGGGTTTTATTTATTTTGCAGGAAAGTAAATTGTTTGAGGGAGGGGAGGGACTGGAGTTTACATTAGACCCAGTGTAGCAGCAATCAGAGGCATTCCAGTAATGGTACCAGTGCAAGCCTGAGTGTGGATTTCATGTACAGTAAAGGGTGAGAAACAGCAACCTCGAATATTCTTCTTACAGTAACCGAATTCTTTAGTTCCTGAATTAATTAATCAAAGGCTCTAGACTGCAATGTCATTATGAATAGTCGGAACATTTTCAGCTTGGCGTTTGGCTCATCAGTCTGGCAGGCACTGAACTCTGTCAATCCCTATTGAAGTTGTGCCAATCTTCTTAGATGAAGCTGATTGATGTGAGCCCTTTCCTCACCATTTATTTGGACAGCCAGACTGTGTGTGACTAAATTCTTGGCCATCACAGACGTTCAGATGAATTCATTTTGATTACTTCTAGTTGAGACTTTGGGGAAACATGAAGACTGAATTGCCGTTCTTTTCCTCGCTTGCCCTGTGTCATCCTCAAGCTCTTCCCTTGTCCATCCGCAAGCACTATGCTCATGCACGCGTGCATGTGAATACACATGCACACATTTCTGTTGCTAGGCACTAATCCATGGGTCCAGGCAGAGTTCAAGAGCTTTTTTTATACTAATTGTCTTTTACCAAACTATTTCTCTTCTCTGTACAGCACGATATTGGAAAATCGTGCTGTTTTCTCAGTTGCAGCATTTTAATGCTTGCTCTGTCTTCAGCGAGTTGCTTTGCTTTTTTTCTGCTATCTGGGACAAATTTAGTGTAAATTAAATGACCAGTTCATTTTTTGCGCTCCATAGGCTGCAGCAAGTAATAAACAGCTTATGTAATCTCCTAATCATCAACTCAGCCAAAAAATGTCATAAAACTCTGCAGTGTACAGCACCTCGCAATGATTTTTGTAGCCTGCAGAAGGCGTATATTATGAATATTGTTTGCTATGGTTTTTTTTATTTGAATCATCATCATCCTCCATTTGCAGAAAAGAGAAAGACTTTCTTTTCTTATTAGATGTTCCACTTTCAATCCATATTTATTGCCTCTGTGTGTGGTTGTTAATTCTACTTGGAGATTGTTGCTTGCTTTCATTGAATTGGAAAAATGATGTAAAAATCAAAAACATTGGGGACACAGAGCTTCTCTATCTTTTCCTTCTCACCCCCACTTCCCCCCCTCACCCTCTCCCAAATTTTCTACTTTTACTTTTGGTGATCATCTCATCCTTGCATTCTCCATTTATGTGTGTAACCAAACTTTGGTTACACAATAATCTTCCCCTCCTTGCTCCCACTGTAGGATTTTTCTCCTTCCAGTTCTTCTTTAAAACATTTTTGTCCAGCCTAAATGCCATCACAGTTGGCTTCCATTGCTTCCCATGGGAGCCTTCTTTTGTGGTTTGCTATCAGAAAGCATTTTTATAGCCCTCAGTTCCCATTTCATCATTTCACACCTATTTTTAGTGTCATGTATAACTGTTGCCTGTTACTTGGTGTTAACCTGTTAGGGCATACTATGATGTTTTGCTTAAGTGTTTGTCTTTTAATCAGCTCACTGGTGTTGTAAATTGCTGTCTATCATTAATACATCTTAATTTTTTTTTAATTGTAGTGCTTTGAGAAAGCATTATAGAGCAGCATGCTCTGTTTCAGGCTCAGTGATATGAAATACAGTGTTGAGCATTTTCTCCTCAAACCCTTTTAGAGGTAATTTTTCAGTTTTCATGGTGCTGTCATTGATGCCAGCCATATCTCAGTCAGTCTTCCTCAGTGCAATGCATTGAAGAGAATTGATTTGAACAGAATGATAGGTATGGTCTAAAAGTTACTTTGGGGAAACTTCTTAGGGTGATCTTACAGAAAGATTTGAAACAGGTATTTCATATCAGAAAGATTTGAAACAGGCTTGTGTGCCTTCAATTGTAAGGGAGTACTGGCTTGAGATTCTTCTGAAGGACTCTGTGTTAGCCCTTGGAAGGGTGATTTGCTACTCCCTTATAGGTAATCCTCTGCCTTGGGAAACTGGCCCTCTTAATTCTGTTCTGTGCATTTTTCAGGTATATTTGTAGCTTGCTTTACGTGTTTAAATATATATTCAAATAAGGTTATTTGACACGGGCTTGAACTAACACTGCTGATGCTGAGTGTTCTTGACTCTGAAATTGTTGAAAGGTGAGAGCACTCAGCCCCTCAGCACCTTTTGAAACAACTGTGTTGTTGGTTTAATGTCAGATGTGTATTTTATGTGGGCAGTGGAAACTGTCTTGTGGTGAACCTTCTTCTTTCTGTATAATTTGAGCTAAGCAATTACTCAGTGCCATTTGTTGAAATTGTAGTGAATTATGTATTTTTGGGCACAACAGTTTCATGAAGGAAAGCACGCTTTTACAGTTAGCTGGTAAGAGTCTGAGATGGGATACAACATGGCTGGGATTCATCCAAGACAAGTAATGCTACATGCATTGAGGAGGAAGTGTAATGGGAATAGTTTCTGAAAAGGAATTGCAAATTCCAACCTAATGCAGGGAGGGAGGAGAAAATCCTGGCTCTCTTGTTGTGGTACTGAAGATGCTAACAGAGAAATCCACATACCGGTTTATGGGTCATCATTGCCTGTGGTGCTCTTGCTAAGTACCTTAATAGAACACTGTTTGTAAAAGGATACAAGTTTAAATGCTTTAGTAAACTACAGAAAAAGATTTGGAAGTGGGTAGACGTGGGTGTTCCAACTACCTACAGCTTTGGCACCCTGTCTGCTTGTTTAATTACTGTAACACATTTGACACAGTTGAAAACTTTTGAGTTAAAATCTTTGTGTGTATTTTATATAGAATGATGTCTTTTATATTTTCTTCTCTGGATTGATCAGTCATTTTTATTTAGGCTTTATTGCTGTAATACAGCTGTTGGTTATTTTTCTTTTTAATGCTTAGCCCTTGCCCAAGGTGCTTTAAGGGGAGGAGAAATAGATCAAAATAATAATTTTTCTTCTCCTAACATTAAGATAGGAGTTTTTAAATTACACAAGCCAATTTATTGCATAGTAGATTCATTGCAGATACACTCAAAATCTATCGGATTGATTGACGATGCTGTTCTATCGACATGTCTGTTCCAAAAGAGAATGTGGGATAATAGGCTGAAGATTTGATGAATACCATTTTGTTTAGAGAAAATTATATTTTGGTGCATTTAGTACATTTGTAATGTGGGAAAGACTTTGAAAGTTACCTTCAAAAGGTGACTTCAAAAGGCTCTTCTATTGCTGATTATCAAGCCTTGTGAGAATGGAGGGTTTTGGCGTTTCTCCAATTCCAGGGAGATTCCACTGCTGCAAAAACACAAGCAAAATACATCACTGTGGGTTTTGCAGTCTGAAGGTTTAAAAAAAAAAAAACCCAGCAAACAAATCCCAGAACTTTAGTTTGAACTTGACTTTTGTAGAAGTTGTATATGCTCTTTCAAATAATTGTGAGTTAAAGTTATCTTAATGAACATGTTTATAATTTTTTAGGTCTCTTTCATAAACAGAAAGCCTGGCTCACTCATTGCCCTTATGAAGTGGAAGGTGATAGTTCTTTTCAAATTTATGCAATTACTATTGTAGGTTTTATGAAATAATACATTTTGAAATTAGTGGAATTTGTGAAATCACATGGTATAATTTCTAATAATGCACGTGAATTCCTAAATTTCACAAGAAAGTAAGATAATAGATTCCTTTCACAATTGTTTTATTGAATTGATTCTTCCATCTTTGGAGGCAAAAAGTATTGGATGTTCTCTTTGATCTTTCCCACATTAAGTTTACTTTCTGAACCATCATGTCCCCAAGTTTAAATCTGAGATCAGAGCAGAGGCATATTGTGAGCGCAACAAGTAAGATAGAGAAAGAAAAAGGTCAATTTCCAATTCTATCTTCTTTATGTTTTATGCATGGCAAAAATGAAAGCCATCTCCCAGATTAGGTCTGCTTGAGGTGTTCGTTCAAAGTGGTTTTTGACACAGCTTGCTGATTTCATGGTGAAGCCTTTCTGTCCCACAACTCTGTGGCCTGGCCTGGCTTGGCATCCCAGCCAGACAGGTTAAATTGGCTCCAGCCTCTCCCTTCTGTGTGAGGGGGCTGTGTGTGATACCTGAGGGGATGGGAGAGGAGTAAGGACCCATAATAGTTTTTGGCCTTTCCTTGGTCACTTCCACTGTTGCCTCAATTTTAAGAGTCCTTAAGCTGTGGCTTACTTCAGCATTCAAACCTTGGTAGAGGGTAAGGCTTGGATGGGAAACAGAAAGCTACAGGAGTGTGAGGTTGTGTTAGCAAGCAGAGAGCAAGGCTCTTGCCCTATTTCTCATGCATCTTCAATATGCATTCAGTAATAGCTGCGGCTTTGTCTCTGCTCCATGTACAGGGAGAATGGAGATTTCAGGATGAAATAGAGCTCTCCAGGAGAGAGCAGCTTCAAAGCATTATTTAGCCCTCCTTGTGCCCCCCTTCCAGCAATTATCATAACCTCATTTATTTTCCTCCAACTCTGATATGGAGACTGCAGTTTTCTGTGCTGAAAGGAATTATGACTATTACTTTGATTATTCTAGTTGGGAACTGCCATGAGTACAGTACATGCAGGTGCCAATTTTTTTTCAGTTGTAGAATTGAATTCAGAGGTTGATATTGATGCAGTTGAACACATACAAATTTCAGTACAAAATACGAGACTCCTAGAGTTCTAGTTAGTTGCTTCTGATGAATTGAAATAATTCATATGCTCTTATTAAAAGCCCAGAGAAGAAACTGAAATGCATCTCTGTATGCATGATTCTTTTTTAAAATGAAGGCTAAGAAAATCCCAATTGATACATATAAGACATAGCTTTTTTAATTTATTGCTCAAGCATATGCAAAAAAGGCATTAATTTTCAGTAATATAAAATTCTCGATGTGTAGTGCCTGGAGCTATGGTTTTGAACCTAAATTGCATGTATTTACTTAGCCATATAGGTCTGCAATGTGGAAAATGGAAGTGCATTTCAAATGTGTGCAGGGATTGCTATTACTAAAATCAGTTGTAATTTATAAGTGAGAAAAATAAAGCTTTAGATGGCAGATGAAGAGACACCTTTATTGACTCCGTATGCTTGACTGCATGAAGCGTGTTCCTGAAAATGGGAAGCAAGTGCCATATTTTAAGGAATTTCAGAAGTCAAGCATCAAGGGGTAATAGAGTTGACCTCTAATTTCAGAAATCACAGGCTAACGTTTGAGAACATTTGACTTCCAAACTTTATTTAAAGCTCTGCTTAGCACTCAGTTTTATGATAGTGAAGATTTTTGGCTGGGAGGCACATCAGTTATACTGTTACCTAGGAGACTTTTTCACTTTAACAGCAGACACCAATGGTCTCTAAGAATGAAATGCTGGCACTTCAGACTGTGCAGAGGTGTGGCTGGAATGGCCTTCAGTCCTTAGTTTCGCAAGTATGGTTTTGCATCCTCTGTTCTATTTTACCTTGAACAAAGTGCGGTGTAGTTGGTTGCTCTGTTTAAAAGTAGAGATTTTTTTCATTCCTGAAGGCTTGCTGTCTCCTTGGTGTTGTAATATTTTAACTGGCATTTTTCTATCTGCCGCTTCCTTGAGTGTCCATTATCCATTGCTGCACTATGTTATCTAAAGGCTGTGTCTTGGAATTCTCAGTAGGCAGTTCTCATCACGGGTGCTGCTCACCTTACAAAGGTGTTAAGGAAATACATGGTTTGGATGTATATTTAGTGCAGAATTGATTCCACCCTGCGGTCCCTCCACCAAGAAGTAAAGATTCAATATGAGCACGATGTTGCCCTTCCCAAGATGATTGAAATTTTGCTTTCAGTACAGGTGTGTAAATTTTTAGAAAAGGGAAAGTTTTCCCGTTAAATGAGAAGTTTCAGCACAAGTGAGGCAAAACTGTGGCTTCCACCTGCTCTTAACTTGACCATATTCTTGTATGTCTGTTGCTTTTGGTGTGAATAGAAAAAGTTCTGTGAGCAATTTTTGTGAGCATTGGTAAATGCCACCAATAAGACACAGGAACACAGTTAAGCATCCTTTTGCGTGTTCCAAGTGTTTATTGATGTAACAAACTGCCCATCATCCTTTATAAAAAATAAAGGGAAGAATTTAAATGGATTTTCTGTAAAGCAGTTTTCTTTAGGTTATTCATAAACATCCGTATCAGCTTTTTGAATATAGAATTTGAGCCTTATTAATACATAATATATAAATATGTACGAGAGCAAAGGATTCTTTTAGCATCTGGACTCTTAAATGATAGGTTTAAAGATGCTCAAAAACATTGTGGATTAATAAAGCTTCTATTTCAAAAAATACGGCATAGGCATAAAAGCAAATGAGGGACAAGATTCTAGGTAGGCATACTTTTTTTGGATTAAACTGGACTGGTATGCCTGGGAAAATTAGCAAGGTTTTGGGCAACCAAACTTTTTTTGAGGTCTGAAAAGAAAACAGCAGATTTTAAAGCTAAATGCAACAACTTGAGAGCAATTAGCAGTTTGTTTAAAATCTAGTTAGGATAGTTAGAGATTTGTCCATCAAGTATAACATCCTAGATGAGCCTCGAGTTATTCAGCAACTTCTCTACTTGAAGTCATGAATAGATGTCATATATACTACTTAGTTTGTTTTTTTTTTTTTTTCAAGTGTAATTGTACAGATATCCAGACTACTACGTGTTGTTAGCAGTCTGCTCTCATGCCTGATAGTGCTTAAAAGCTGGAATGCTGTTTGTAGCCCTGCTGGTATTCATTTCAGATTCGTAGGAAAGAGGAGGCTTGTTCTGCAACACAAAGTGATTAGTGGCAAAGTAAAAAAAAGTTCTTTCTACTGAATTAACTCTTTTTTTTCAAATGGCACATTTATTTACAGGCAGGCTCTTTGGACAATTCAAATGAACTTGCAACAGTCCTGGTACTTCAGCACTGCAAACTGGAGACTGGAAAATAGGAGGACAGAAGGCACAGTTTTCATGCTAAGGTTCCTACCCTGCTCTACTGCTGAGGAAATGAGCTGCCACATCTGCTGTGCTGTGACAAGATATGGGACAGGATATGTCCAGGAGACTGTGTGGGAACAGAATACAGGCAGATGATGGAATTGTTTGAGCTGTAGGCTATCTACGCTGTCACATTTAATGGCATACATTCAGCATCATCACAGACAATAGTGAGGCAGAACACAAGCATGTGAAGCACTGCTGTTTTTTGCCTTTTCAAAAATGAATTTCTTGTATTTATTAATTAGACTGGTGCAGAAACACAGATTTTTTGCCAATATGAGTATAGCAGCAGGGCCAAGAACATGGCAATTTAACCAATTTCCAGTTTGGTACTGGTTACCCAAAGCTAAATAAAGGAAGAAACTAGAAATGAAACCAGAATTCCTGGTAGATGTTTTTGCAGCAACCTCACAGTGTGAGCAGTATCAGTATAGCTGATTAGATTTCTCTTTACACGTAAAGATTCTGTTGTTTTAGATGTGGATTGCAGTTTTGATTTAATCTTTTTTTTCCCCCAGTGAATTCATATTGTCATTCAGATTGATTCTAGCTATAAATTTCAGAGAGATTAATTTATGAATGATTTTTTAAATAAAAAAATTGTTCGTAAGGCTCTTAACTCTTTGGAGCTCATAACCTAGGGTAACCCTTCTGCAGCAGCCTCCTGTTGGACTGTAACTGGAGCTATAAGTTTTCTGTTCCTCCAAAATTTGTGCCACTTAAGCTTGGAATTTTTTAATATCTATCTCTTGAGCAATCTGTTTGTGACTGAGATTCAGAGAGGTCCTGTGTATTCTTTGACCCCAGTGTCTTCATCTGTAGAACAAGGAGAAGAGTGCTTAGTTACTGCCAGGAATATTCAGGCATAATGTATATAAATACCTCTAAAGGTTACAAGTTCTCTCAAAGTGCCTTGTATTTCTGCTGATTTCATGTTAAGTAGAAAACTGTGTGTATGTGTGGTGGTGGCAGTGGGGGGAGTTCAATCATCAGATGTCAAGTTTTGTTTTATTTTTATAATGATTTATGCAGTTGTTAATCGGCAGCTGACTCCTCAGAGGGAACTTCAGGGAGATCATGTATTTAGAAACAATCTGGCTTCTAGTATTTTCTCTCCATTGTAGTTTTCTCCCTTTGTTCTTTTGTTCTCTATTATGAAGGACATTTGCATGAAAACAAGATTTTTGTTTCTTAAGAGTTCAACTGCTCCTGCTGCTTATTCCCCACCTGGTCATAATCCTCCGTTTGTGACATCTCAATTGGTGGCTGTGCAAATGATTATGATGTCAAAGACAGGATTATGACTTCAGGTGAGAAACAAACAGCAGGAACTGGTGAGCTCGGGAGAAATACACATCTAGATTTTTCTCTAACCATTTTTATGCTAAAAGCACAAGAGAAATGCAGACAATAGATTATGTATGCATATTAAAATAACTGATGTATAAGCAGATTGTATCATACCAGAGAGTAACATGACAAATCTATTCTTTAAATTGCTTCCACTATAGTTTCATCTGCAGAAAATTACAGTAGTAGAATAATATCCAAAGACATTGTTACCAGGACATACTTACTTAGTTTTTCCATGTTATAACTCTTGTGAGAAACTTATTCTATTGTAGCACAAAGCCCTTATTTTGATTATAAAAAGGTTTGATGAAAAACAAAGAATCAGACCCAAATTGTGGACTCTCAATGAGTTAACCATGATCTCTGGTGACAATGCAGTTTTGGACCAGATTGAGCTGCGTTATGATACAGTGGGAGGTTCTTGAATTTGTCTGAGTTCTTCTGCTTGGGTTCTTTTTCTCTTGGGTAATGTCGCACCTCCTTTTTGTTCCTGAGGAACCCCACTGCCCCCAAAAACTAGTTCCCTAAAGGGTTTTTGCACAATATCTCCTTTTGAAAATTCTTGTCTGTGGTTGGGAGTCCTATGACAGTAAATGGCTTGTATGGCTCTGCAGCACAATAATTTGCAACTGGGCAGTGGGAGGAAGGTGCTATAGAAGGAGGAATTTGCTATAGAAGCTTTACAAGTTTGAGAATTACGACATGAGGAGGGTGTGTGTGTATATGTTACAACACCAGTTGATGTAACTAACTCCTGAGATTATCTCTTTGGAAAGTTAGTGGTGGATTCTGAAGGGATTGCTCCTCAGAAATCTTATCTAGAGAATCAGCTTGCCCAGTTCTGCTGTTCAAGTTCTTACAGTCATGGCTGGCACTTTTAGTAGCTAATGCTAAGGTCATCATATGGACAGTTTTTGATTAGGAAAAAATTTTTCCCCTTCTGCATGATTTCAAGAATACATGTGTTATGGGAGGAGGAGTGAGGTCTTTAGCTTTTTTTTTTTGTGTGTATGTATAGTTTGTGTAATGAAATGGAAGAAACTGTGTTATCTTGCAGGCATTTACTGTCCTGTGCCAGGATGACTGGGTGAAACTAGAAAGGGAAAAGAGGAGTTAATGTAACAGAAATAAAGACATGGAAAATCATCCAATCCAAAAATTTTGATATTTGAAGTACTCCCAGCTTCAGAGAAACCATGGGGAGTGTGGGTTTTTTTCCTGTTTTTTTTTTTGTTAGTGGTTTGTGGTTTTTTTTCAAGTGGAATTGAAGTAGTTATCTTCAGGAACCCAGTAATTAAAATTAGAAAGTTGGTAACATTTTTATTGCAGGCAATTCTAGTGGTGAGATTAACATTAGATAATCTTATCATTAAATAACCAGGCACCCTGTGATGATCTGACACATGAGAGGCTGCACAGAGCTTCTGGTCCCCCAAGGGCTGTGATTGTTTTATGGTTTTATCTTATGATAACTGTGCTTTGGTTTTGCCCTTTTCTAAGAGTTTCATACGGTACACATTCCCTCCCACCTCCCTGTAAATTTGTAATTTAACACTACTCTAGGAAATGGCAAATCAGCATGAAACTATTAATCTTATCTCGTATCATGAAACAGACACTGATCCAAGAGATCTGATTACTTTGCTTCTGGTCATTATCCAGACTGAACACTCGGCTTAGGCATTTGTATCATCAACAGTTCTGTCATCAGAAAGGAAAAGATTTCAAAAACAAGAGCAAAATCTATAATCAATCCCGTTTAACATTTCATGCCAAAAATGCAGTGTGGCACCAGTCCTTTTACTGGTCACTTAGCAATCCGCCGTGGTATTAAGGCCGTAATTTCTGCCCTGTGTCTACAGCTTCTTCTTCTGGGCGTTTAAAGCATAATAAAGGACTTGAATGTCAGGCATGAAGACTTTAAATATTATCTGTAGTGATTTTAATGAGTTCAATCACAATTGCCACCGGTTTGCTGGGCTTCGTAAGTATTTCTGAGATGGAGCTTGCAGTCAGACTCTCTGCTGCCAAGTTGCTTTTCGGTCTTTTGAGAAGGATGGAAACTGGCTCCTGTTCAGTCCTGCAGAACTGAGTCTGTTTGAGCTTGAACTGCTCTGGAAATAGCCATCTGCATCCCCTCCCCTCCAATGAGTATATTGTGAACAAGAAATTCAGTTTTAATTTGTGTTACAGTTTAGCTAATTAAAGAAAACTCATTTTAAATACCCGACTGAACCAATGAGATTTGGGTTTCTTCTGTTTTTTACTCTTGGCTCTTCTTCCTTTTTTTCCCCCCACTCAGTTCTTCCAAATTCTTGCAATTTCATATCTTGTCTCCCATCAAGTTTGTGGCACTTTATAAGATGTACTTATTTAATATGTAACTGTGAGGAGGCTCAATCTCTTTTTTTGCTTCTCCAGTAGGATAGAACTTTATGCTCTACAACAGTATTGCGATTTTTTTTTTTTTTTTTTTTTTTTTTTTTTTTTTTTTTTTTTTTTTTTTTTTTTTTTTTTTTTTTTTTTTTTTTTTTTTTTTTTTTTTTTTACTATTTACAAATCCCAAGGGACTTTGTAGATATGGAAACATGTGGTGAGAATTTCTTCTCTGCTCAACTGGATGGTTGAAACTCTCTTCCTGGAGGGAGTGAATTTTACTGTTGACCTAATTCTGCTCCCGTTAAAGTTGGCACTGAGTGGTTTTAGAGATTTTCAGCCTCAAAGCGTTGCTATTCTTTGTTGAATCCAGAGTTTAGGAGGAGAGCTGAAGTGCAGCTCTTTCAGATGGAATAAGAAAGGCTTAAGCCTGGTAATCAGAATACATTTATTAACTAACTCTATCCAAAGAAGTGGCCTGGGAACCCAGATAGAGGGTTCAACTTTGCATTAGAATTTTGTCAGAACTTCAAAAATTCATACCTTTTGGCATCATGGGCTGTTTTTGCTTTCTGCATTTGTGCAGACTTACTGTACAGACTGAGTTCACAAAGTGGGGAAGGATAAACCAGAGCAAAGGTAAAATATAAAACCACAAACTTCTACAGTTTTCCCTGGGGGGAAAAAAAAAATCCCTTGAAAAATTGGTTCCCTTCTTGAGAATAATTAATGTCACATTTTGGATGTCGTATGTCTGCTACATTAATTGCTATCAAGTGGGGAACAGACTTTTTTCTTAAATGCACAGCTGTCAGGGTACTGGTTGGAAAGGACACAAAAGAGGTATGTAACACCTCATCCCAGTCCAGCTCTTAAATTGGCACAACACAAGAAAATAATGGCTCTGTATTAAGAGGAAATACCACATCTCCACCTTGGAAAGACTGTACTGTAGAGACTCATAGTTGGAAACTGTCCTTCCATGTCCATGCTCCTCAGCTTGAAAGCAGGGCATGATATTTTGCTAACTAATAATGTAAGACTATAGACACATATTTAATACTTTTGCATATTTTTGTGTGCTTATGATTAAGCCCAGATGCAAGGCTTTCCTTTCCTCAGACTCTTGCAATTGCTGAGACTTTACTAAGCTGAGCTCAATTTAATGAGCCTGTTGGGTGGGTTTTATTTGGTCTGTCTGTCCAGACTGCAGTGTCTTAGAGTGAAGGCGATTCCCTCACAAGGTCACTGCTGCCCTGGAGTAGGGAAGGGCCTTTCAATTTGTGCTTGGTCATGCCCTTTTAACTTAATGTTCTCCTTCACACAAGCTGGTAGTGATGGATGTCCATTCAGACAACCTAATGGCCTATGGTAGCTATAGAAGAGCCTTTACATCAATATTCTGCAGCTGAGACCCATCAGGTTGGACTGTCAAACTGCCATACAACACATCTAGGACTATTTTATGCAAATAATAGCTGTGGCAACGTTGCTGTACTTTATGGTGTCGAGCGGGACTGTAAACGATCATTTCCACAGGTCAAGAGGAAGTTGATCTTCGTGGCTTGATATATCAGAGGTCATTTCCCTCTGACAGAGGTTGCTGCCTTCAACAGTACTACACCCTCTGCAGAATGCCCTCAGCTCTTAAGGAGCCTTAGCCATACATGGAATATCTCCTGGGACATCTGTTGTGGCATTTCAAGTGTGATGGGAGTGTTGTAGTTAGCATCTTCATGGTGAGCTTCAGAAGGCAAGAGCTGGCTTACCCTGGGAATGGGAGATTCCTATTTGCTGCACACCTGCTCTTATCCTTTGATTCAACTCTTCCTGCAGTCTTTCATTAGTTAATTTATGTACCTATTTGGGATACTGCAAGCCTGCCAAAGAGAAAACATTTAGTTTCTCACTGAAATCACAGCCTGTGTGCCAAGAGAACCTTGAATTTTTATGTTCAGAGGACTGAGCCGTCCGGGCTCCAGTGGGATTGCCTGTGTTGCTCAGAGGTCTCAGAGACACCTGTCCAATGCAGAGACTGTCAGATTAGGTTACAGATTATGAGATATCATGCCATGAATCTGCTTAGGTAGAACTTTTTCAGGGGTTGTTGTATTTTTGCACAAAACTTCCAGTTACATGTGTTCTTACTTAAAAAAGTTGACGTGCTTTCCATTTGTGAAGTGCCATTTGTGTGTTCAGCTCTTGCTATGTAACTATAAACTAAGATGTTGACTTCTTGCTAAGGCAAGAGAACCTGACAAGAGCTGGGATATGAACTAACTGTGGAAAGGAGGAACTGGAAGCATAATATGTAACATCTGCCCATGGTGGAGTTGTGCCACCATTCAGAAAAGACTCAGCGTTTTGGGCACCTTGGTAGCAACTCCAGCATTGCCAGTCTACTGGTTCATTCATCTCTACGTTGAATTGTACCTTGAAGTGTGTTAGGAGTGTGTGTGTTTTTTCACTATTACTGTGCTATATAGGAATGGTCTGTGCTCCCATTTCTTTGGACTCCAGCAGGTTAATTTGTATTTTCTTCACTAAATAAGTTCTTCCTGGTACTTCAGTCACCTTGGCAGGATAGCAAGTTTTGGCATGACAGCAATCTTCTGCATGTCAGCAGCTCCAGAGTGGTGTTTTCTCTCCTAGCTTCATACCCAGTGAGAGAGACGTGAGGACCCCTCTTGTGTTTACCAGGGGTTAGCGTGGGGTAAAAACACACAAGCTGTGATCTCAAACCTGATGAGACTTTGAGCAGTCAGTTAGACATCTGCTATCCTATAAAAGGTATATATAGTTTTCTGAAATGTGTGGAAGTTAAGTATCATGGCTCTGACTTAATTCTTGTAGAAGACATCCTTAATTTTCTGCTGCCAAGGCTATTTAACACATAATTCTGTCTTGCACCAGCATTTGGCCAGTTAGTGTAAAGCTCTGTACCAGTGGGGTGCAGGTGTGTTAGTCTTATTCCAGTCTTTGTTCTGAAGAACAGCATCATTACAAAATAATAGAGTCCTTCTAAAAAGGTTTTATTTCTTGTGTGAAACTTCTTCTTTGACAAGATGAAGTGAGTCAGCCTGTCTTTAATGGGATTGCACTGAAATGTCTGCAACTCTTGTTGTCATTCCTTGGCATGATCGTTACTTGAGGGGCAGATTAGAGGTCAATCAGCCAGAGCCACAGGGGCGCCCACAGCTAGCCTCAGGATACTCCCTACAAATGTAAGATCAAAAGGGCAGGCATATGAAAATTACTGTTTACTTTTTATGAATTATTTCCCAGAGATGGGATCATTAGCAGAATCTAAATGCTGTCTAGCTCTTAGTGCAAGGACACTCCTGACGGAATGTGCTTGCTTGGGCACACCTTTCCACTCTTAAAATAAAAAGATTTTCTGATTTTACCTGTGTGGGATTTCTTTATTTAAATATCTTTCTGGTTGTTGTTGTTTGGGGGGGGGGAGGGGGGTTGGAATTTGCCCCCAATACAGTGCCTTTAATTCCTAGATGCCATCCATTTCTTTGTGCAGCAAAGGTATTTCAAAGTCTTCATCTGGGGGCTCTGCAGGAGTTTTCTGAAGGAAGTAAAACTTTCTGTTAATCTTCCTGAGTGAAGAGTGGCTGTTACAATTCATTGCTGGCCAATGGGTACCAGAATTATCCCTACTGCAAATACAGGGGGAAGGTGATATTGGCTGTCACGGTGAGGTGCATGTTGGCAAATGCTGATGCAGTGTCTACTTCTGCAGTAATCTTCACACATCACACTCTGCACCTTCTTATCCACATAAGTATCTGGCTTCTGTTTGATCACAGTAATCAGGGCTATTTAGAAGGGTCACAGTATATTTGCCCTTTTGTCTTGTGTCTGGAGCTATGAAAGCATGACTTTGGAGCAAATGTTGATTGAATTCTAAGGAGACTGGCAGGAGCTGAGAACATGTGTAGCCCCTGATATGCTAAACTTGTGATTCCAAGTAGAAAACTGTTTGCTTTTTAAAATAACTTTGAAAAAGTTACCTTGAAGAACCAAATACATGGTGGATATTACTCTTTAATGCAAACCAATATGAACTTCCTTCTTATCGTTCAACATGTTACTACCCTTAATGTGCAATAATCAAATGCTGCCCTGTGTAGGAATGAAGCTAAATCTGGCTGGCAACCAAAATAAAATCCCTTATAGCTACTTTTGTATCTTCTTTAAATGTGTGCTGAGAGATTAGGCAGTTGTCTTTTTTTCCTCTTCTCTGCTGTTTTTCTTAAAAAGTTTAAAAAGTTTAACCCCCCTGTAGAATTCTCTTGCACCACCCTCCTATGATAAGGTCAGGAGGGAGAAAATCCAGTGTTGTGTTCTTTATCTAAATCCTTATCCTTCCTAATCTGACTAGACATTTTGGATAGGTGTGTTTTGACTTATTTGGCGTGATGTTTTCTCAACATTATTTTTTTGGCATTTATCTTGACAGCAGTAGCTAGAGAACTTCTTGCTGCTGTTTGAAAGGATAAACTGAGCATCTCCCTTACCAGCTTTTCCTCTTGCTTTTGGATAGGGCCCAGGAAACTTTTTAATCCTTGCAAAGCAGTGAGCATGCGAAGGAAATGTGTGTGCAGATGAGTGGGGTCGCTGGGTCCTCCAAGACAGGGGTCCGCAAGTGACCATCTACAGGAGTGGGTCTGGGACTTGGTACAACAGCCTTCCAGAAACTGAGGCACAGGTACTAGGAGTCTGTTGCTGCTAGGCACAGTTTATGTTTGTACCGAGCACGCCCAATCTCAAAAGTTTTTCACCATATGTCTTGGACTTCCTGGGCTAGGGTAAAGGGGGTCTGGACACTGCTCTTCAGGTGCAAAGTCGTGCTCACAGATTCATGAGAATCAGAGCCTAGACGTTGCAGGCTTGCTCTGCAATTTATTGCAGACTTTACACTGAGGCAGAATCAAATGTCTAATGGTTCTGTTCATCTTAGCTACCTTTGTTGTTGATATCTTCTTGTTCTTCTAGTCATCATGTAAAACAATGGTTTTAAGATATCTTTAACTGCATCTGTGCTTCAGAGGCTCTTACGTTCGCTTTTTTTACATGTGTTGTACTGCAAAGTTCCTTCAACCTCTCTGAAGTGGTATATCTTGAAGCCAATACCCGAATCCTGATGAGTTCCTAGAGCTCTGGTCTCTCCAGTGCTGTTAGAACAGAAGAATGGTGGAGGTCTCTTCCCCATCCAAATGGTGAGGTGCACCTGTCAACCGATAGCTGTTAAATTAACATTTCCATTTCCCTGTGTGTAGCCTTATCTTTACAGGCAGGTGTATATGCGTTGGGAGAGGGGCTATTTTTGGCTCTACTGTAGGAGAGCCTGAAGGTAATGAGTTGTGCATAGTAAATCTTGCTTACTCCATAATTTCCACTACATTTCAAATTAAGGGCCTAAATTAGGGTTAGTGTCAGACTTACTCCTTTGCTATGTCCTAATTTTGTTTTAAAAGCACATAGCTAAGGACTTTAATATGTTTTAGATTCAGGGCTTGTAAGTTATACTAAAATCCCTAAGGGAGGCAAAATAACTTATTAAAACCTTGCAAATGTTTTTGACTGCTGCATTCTATTATTTTTTATTCCAGTGGTAGCATGCAGCCTCTGCTGCTGATGGGTGGAGGAACGCAAACCTCCAGGGCCCATTAGACTTAACTTGTTTACTGCATTGATATCTATATGTTAAATGACAAGAGAGTTCAGGTTATTGAATAATTTAAAATTCAGCTCTAATTGGTGTCATATGACCTGGAAAAGGCCATGGATGACGCCAGGAGCATGCTGTGAAATTCTTATAAATAATTCATAAATTAGATCATTCATTTGCCTGGATGTCTTGTTAAATGCAGAAGTTTGTAAGTAATAACTGATGATATAACACCTGTAAGTATTTAGTTCATATGCTGGAAGGTAATCTACCTTGATGATCTTCTAGCAAAACCTGCCAGAGTACGAGAGTTAATTGCACTAGGGAGAATGCACTACATTTATTTGGGATGGGCTTTGGCAAGGCGTACCGTGCAGATGTTGCATTACACATTCTCTATCAGCTAGACAACTATTCTATGTATGCCCATGTTAAAAATGCAGCTCATCACTCTTCTGCCCTTATTTCACATGAACTCCAAATGCACTGGGAAATGGTAGTGACCTGCTCTGCTCACAAATAGTATAGTTTTTGAAATATTTATCTAGGTCTTGAACTACTGATTCTTCAGTAAAATAAAGGGCAAGAGTAAAAAATTGAAGTCAGAAGATTCTGATTTTTTTTTTTTATTATTTCTATAATGTTGGCAGCACATTGAATCTTAATAGTTAGTCCTGGTGCTGTCAAGATTAGTGCAGTGGCATTTTTCTGTAGTGCAAACAGGAATGATACAGTTTTTTCTCAGAAAGCAAACATGTTTGCTTAATTTTAGTGGTCAGGTATTGCATTGCCATATGTGGGTACTGGTCGGGTTTAATGGGCATTCTGCTCGCCGTGACTTCCAAGACCCAAGGTACAGGCACCTCACTTTAGTTTTCTTGGAGGAGTATATTATTAACAACTGCCTCATCAGACAGCGTAACAGCAGTTTGCTGATCTGAAATGGAAGCATTTGTTAGAGATTATCTACAATATTTGGGTAGCAGGAGAAGAAGGGTGGCATGTTTATGAATGCAAAATATACACTTAGAGCTGAGTGCCAGCAAATGCTCACATGCTACTTTGAATGCAGTTTTTTTGTGCACCTGGCATCCCAGCTCAAACCCTCCTAACAAAGAGGAGAAAAAATACTGAAGGCAGCACAAATATAGGAGGTGTTCCTCTGCTGTCAGCCAGCAGCTACAGATTCACTTTTTTGTGATGTGATCATACTACTTTTACTTTCTTTTTTTTTGCTATGCCTGTTCAGTATGTTGAGTTCAGTAAAATTTTACAGGAAAAATACAGGTTAGTGACTGTCATTCACAGCTTCTTTCATTTGAGACCACTTGTTTTATTCAGTGGAATATGGCAATCACAGCTATACATAATTTCTGCAGAAAATGGTGCTTTATTTCTTGCTTGAAAAATGGTCGGCTTACCTTAGAGTTATCTACTGTATTTATCTTAGGCGGTGACAGAGACAGTTGCTTTGCTATTACATGGCCCTTTGTAATGGCTGATACTGGGTTATTTATGGTAGAGATTTTAATAAAGGATTATACGATTTAAAGAAAAAAATTTATAGACTTCAGTAGATCCTGCTAATATACTTTAAAATCTTTGCCCTTTTGTATTCTTTCTGATAAATTCTTACAGATTCTTGGAAAGAATAGCTCCTTAATCACTAGTAATGCACTTCAAATAGTCCTATCATTTGAAATAATTGTTCTTAAAAACATCATTTCTGTTGCCCCAATATCCTACCTGAGCTTATTTATAATGCATTCTCCACATTCCACTGACAAAAGCAAGTGCTTATACTGTCCACAGACCTGAAATCCAAAGGCAGGCTTTGTTCAGATGAGAGCCATACATCAACAATGCGGAGTGGTGACTGAGTTCCAGGTTTGGAATGTGTTACCTTAGTGAGTGTGTCAGCTGGGCCACTTGGTAGAATCACAGAATTGTTTAGGTTGGAAAACACCTTTGAGCCCAACCCTTAACCCGGCACTGCCGAGCCTGCCACTAAACCTCATCCCTAAGCACCACATCTGCATGTCTCTGAAATACCTCCAGAGTTGCTGACTCCACCACTGGCCTGATCATCCTGTTCCAGTGCCTCACTGACAACAGTTCCAGTGGACAAATTTTTCCTAATAAGTTTGACTGTGTCCAAAGAACAACTGTGCTGGTGAATAGTCTTTAGGTTTGTGCCCTTGGTGCTCTGCAAGGTGTCTCTGTATGGTGGTCTCTCATTTGTCCATTTAGATGATTTTGCTTCATCTTTAAAAATCTTAAATCTCTGTATTTCTCCTCTCTTCATTCTTCTTGGTTTCCTCCAGGCTTCTCACCTCAGATCAGCATAATGGACTAGTTCTAAATCAGTGCATTTCTTCCACTCTGCCCCACCAAAAGATACTCCTGAGCTGAAAATCCAGATTAGAGAAATGTTCTTAAGATAAAACTGAGGATAATTTTACTTTGTTGTCACTCTCTCTGCATTCAAACATATTTCAGCTAAAAGCTGCAAACCCAGATGCTCTGAATTAAACTCCCAACACTGTTAACATCTCTAGCAATTTTGCTCTTTATCCCAAAAGCACTGTAGTTTGCTGGGAACCCAGCTTTCCCCCCCTCAGAGTGCAAGACTTCTCAAGGTAATGACTTTGGGCTGTTTCTTAAGCATGTTTTGTACATGCAGTAAAATCTGTCGAGACCTTGCCTGTGTTGAGATTGTAAGATCTGCTCAGTTACGAATTCATCCCTTGCAGTGCAAAGCCCTGTGTGCTGGAGTCAGTCTGTAAATGTGCCTCCTCTGCCAGTGCTGTGAATTAGAACTGCAAAGCACACAAGTTGCATTTAAGAACAATTTGCAGGGATCATAATGCTGCATGCATAAAGCTGGTGCACTGTTTGTCTGTTCATAGGAAGTTTTTAAGGGCTGGATGTTTGTTTAAGCTCTGCGCTGAATCCCTGAGCAAAAATTACTGGGGTTGCAGTAAAGATTTTGTAGACCTTCACACGTGTCTTCCTCTTTAAACCCTTCTAAAGATTATTTAAACCGTTTTTAATATCTCCTTGTTTCACAAGAGTTTCACATCTGATCAAGTCTTCTTAACTCCTTGTGCTGCAAGGAGAGGTGTGAGTTTGTTTGTTTAAGCCCCAGTTAAAGGAACTTGTGTCTTTAAATGCTGTACAGCAAGCCTGGAAGTGCTCCGTGGAGGGGAAAGCACAGCTGTTCCATCATGGTCCGTCATGGTTTCTATGTGTCCCATAGGCAATATCTTTCTTAAACTCATCTTATAAAATTACCCAATTCCTTATGCTTGTGTGTCTTTAGACTCACAGCAGAAGGTGGGGTTTTGGGGTATTTTTTTTTCCTACTTTTCCCCTTCATCCAGCCTGCATCCTACAGGTCTGTCATGGTGTGTGCTGATCTCTTCTCATCCTTCATAACTGTAAATGTCAGTCCCGTTTCCCTGCAACCTCTACCATCCAACTGTATTTTCAGTCAAAACTTTAACAGTAAAACACAAATTCCTGAAGAAGTTGTTGACTAGCCTCTGACTCCCAATAGTTAATTTTTCTTTGGGGTTAGGCCCTGCAATGCACTGAGTAGCCATCAAAGGCATGTTGCAACTCAGTCTTCTGCCTAACGTGACCTCCTCCTTCTAAAGGAATAAAAAAACCCCACTAACATTCTGTGACGTTAATGAGAATTTTCCCCCCTGCAAACATACTGTAACTGTGAAATAACATTAAAGTTTCTCTGCCTTGTTATGAAGTCTTTAAATGTCAGTGCCATTTCTGAGACCATCAGGGCAGACTTAATGGCGACCAGGGTCAACAAATGCTAACTGGTATCTCTCTTTTAGGGCCTTCAGGGACTCTTAATAGAGTCTCAGCCATGAAGTTAATTTGTGATGTGGACCTTTATTCTTAGACCTGATGATTATTTTGTAACATCTTCATTCGTGTGCTTAGATTTCTTAACATTCTCTTGTCTATACAGTCAATAAACTGCTAAAATAAAGACATTCTCAGACATTCCATCTGTTGAGTTGCCTTTTTTTTTTTTTTCTTCTTCCTTTTAACTTCTGATTATGGGCTGCAGAAGGGTAGTGTGTGCTTTCAGTAGACCACCCCTTATAGGATCCTCTGGTACCTTCAGGTCTGAGATCTGCTGCTGTCCTAGGGGACTGGGAAACTGTCCACCGTGAAAGCCTCTTCTCGTAGGTGTCCTAAATCCTTTGTTGTCAGAAACAGCTGAAGTGGGAAATGAGAGACTGTGTAACTACAGGATTTTTTTACTTTCTCCTTTCTGTAATATTTTTTCCTGTTGCTGGTCATCCCTATCTGTACTGTCTAATTTAGATTAAAAGGGCTCTGTAGCCTTTATTTGCCTAGAAAATATTGCAGACAGGGATGGCACGCTACAAATAATAAATAACAAAACTCCATCTTTTTGGTGGCATGTTGCATTTCTGCTCAGTTGCCCTGCCAGCCCCTCTGACTTTAAAATATTTTAGTGTCCTGCACTTTTCACCCAGTCCAAGCACCAGACTCTCCTCAGACATTTAGCACTGACATTATTGCAAATGCCTCCAACTCACTGGGCCCTTTGGGGCAAAACATGACATCCTTGGCTTTCAATCACATGGCAGAGAGGATATATTTGTATGCACAAAACTGGAAATAATAAAATATCAGTATTCAGGTGCTAATCCGCATTAATTTGCATTCTGTGAAGTCTACAAGAAACTTGTAATTGGTTGTCTTGAAGGGCAGCTGAGTATATTTGGTATTTTGTTTATTTATTAAAAAAGAATTTAAATTATACATACAAATGCTGGACAGATTTGTATTATATCTCTCTTCTAATCAGTGATGGACCCTTGCTTGCATTCCTAAATTCCAGTGTTTTGGGTCTGATTGACTGTCTTGCACTCTGTGTGCATAATACATATCTATCGTAAGCATTGCCGGCGTGCAAATACTACCTTTCTTTCCATCAATGGATTCCAAATTGCCCTGCTAAACCACTTACACTGCAGTGATTTTGCTATCCTTAACAAACCTGGCTTCTGTAATTAAAAAGAAAAAAAAACACAACAAGATCTTTGTGAAAGGTCCCAAAGGCTGGAGGAGTTTAAATTCAGTTTGTTACTGAAATTAATGCACAGGGCTAGCAAAAGAAATGTGGGTGCCCGATACACTGCTGTTCTGATGTGCATAAAATCTCAAATGCTTAGCTGCCTAGATGAACCTCGGTGGGAAGATACTCCAGGATGTAAGTAGGATTGTGTTGTCTGTTACATAATATCCACAAGGATAACAAACCCACTAGAATTCACTTGCACTGGGTTGACAAATGTGAATTACAGTTGCTTGCTTTCTTTAGAGTTTTATCAGACTATAATCACTTGCCCAGCTTAATTGAAAAATCACTTACGTTTATAGCTGTATTTAAACATGTTTTGTATTTAAATGACAGCTTTTGATGTACAACCATTTTTTACAGAAAGTAGTTGGTTTTTATCTGTGTTTCTGTAAAGATATTTCAAAAACTCTCATCAAATTTCCAGCGGTAAGTAATATCCCATTCAGTGCAAGGTGAAATGTTTTACATCAAATCTCCTGCTGTGTAATGGCCAATCAAAGACTATTTATAGTGGCTGAATGGATTTTTTGGCTCGGTATTCAAAATTAAACATTTTCAAACCTTAACATTTAATGTTTTTTGCCACTCTTCAAGTTGATTTTATGTAACCCTAGATGCTCACAACTACTTGATACTCTGAAGTGACTCATTTTATGCTGAGGATCCTGCAGGCAGTAGTTTTACATTTATTACACTTGTGTAGATGGAATGAAATGTAGATTTGATAGCAGATCCGTGTCTGTCTTCTGGTAAACATTTTGTTGGATTTGGCTGTATGTCCATCATCGTGGAGTCTGTTTCTGAGAGAACACATTTATCAAGGGAAATCACTGAGCAAAGATAAATTTTGGTAATTTACGGGAAACTGTTTCTCTTACTACAGGTATCCAGTAAGAAGATCTCGTGCCAGCAGCCATCTCTTGAGCTAGATGGCTCCTTCCTGGGTGCTGGGAGACATTGGGCTCTTCATAAGAACTGCAGAGCACCAAAGGCTGGAAGCCCGACCCGTGTTGCATTGTCTCAGCCTTGCAGGAATAACCCCCGTTACAGGACAGAAATCCATTGCAACCATCAGGAGTGTCTGAAGGAATATCTGATGGAAAATGACTTGCACACAAAGTGTAACAACACTGTGATTTCCCCGGCCAAGCAGAGGAGCCCTCACCATGTAAAACAAGCTCAGGAGATGGACCAGAAAGCAAATGAATTTCAGAGCACGTGCCCTCAGCAAGTGAGTCATGGTTGTGCCTGCAGGCATGTAGGGAGCTCAGGGAGCATGGAAGAGAGCCGCTGTGTCAGCCAGGTACTTAGAAAACACTCTGGGCCAGTACACAAAACCTGTGATCATTCCAGGCACTCTCGAGGTTTTGTGCAGAATCACAGCGCTGACTCGGGGCCTAAGGAAACAGAGCTGGCTAAAAGGTTGCATGAAGAAAGAAGGCAGAGGCTGCTTCTGCAAAAAATGGAGCTGGAAATTGAAAAGGAACGACTCCAACATTTATTGACTCAACAAGAAGCAAAACTGCTCCTAAAACAACAGCAACTATACCAGTCTCGTATGGATTATAACAGGTGACTTTGAGACTTATAATTAAACTTAAAAAAAAAAAAATTCTAAAATTTCTAATTAACACATGGGCAATAGTTGACTAAAGTGGGAGAATGGAACTGATAAAACAAGATAGGCAAAACTTGTGGCACAAATTCTAACTGATTTATAGGAGAGAAGACTTTTTAGTGTGTTAGTATATACTGTTGGGAAACAGCATGACAGCTGTGGAAAGCAGCAGAGGAAAACAGTAGGTGGTAGAAAGAAAGGCACAAGACAAGCACTGCTAAAAGACTAGGTAGGAAAAGAGAAGCAGTAGAAGAAAATGAGACGTTGATCTTAGTGCAGGCACTTGAAGGAATACAGACATTTGCCAAAAGAGCAGCGTGAGCTTGGATGGCATAGATTCATTCCCTCTTCTTTCCTTAGAGAGGTCAGTTTTGAAGTGTTGCACCCTCCTAGGTAGATACTGGAAGGAATGTGTTTTACAGAGAAGATAGAGATCATTATATGTGTGTATTTACGAAAAAGGAAGGGTGCTCTGTGTAGCATGAACATTTTCTTTCCAGTGGTGGTTGTGAAAAGGAGAATGCTGAGACTGAGGCATGATACATGCTTAAAACTAGAAGAAGAAAAAGGCAGCAACCATAGAAATACATGATGGGGCTCGAAAGGCCTGTGAGCTTGTTGCAAAAGGTTAAGTAACACGTTTCTGATAATGGAAATAAGTCTCTGAGAAAGGGGACAATGGGAACAGGTTAAAGCAAGTTAAATTAGCCAGTATAACTGAGTGGAGTACTAGTATCTCAGCATTAGAAAGGGAAAACAATAGGGAGGAATCTAGCAGTCTTTTAGGAGAGGCAGTAGGAGTGTTTCACGAGGATGCATATTTCTATGCAGTTCTAATATGGCAACTGCTGACAGCATCCCTTGAGAGTCTGCCTTACGTGACCCACTTCCTACATTCATGTATTATAACCACCATGGAGGAATATATCACTTTCTCTTCTTAATTCCAGCCCCTGGATACTTTTCAAACTGTAAAAGAGAATTCTGCAATCTAGATGGTCTTTTGTTTGCCTTCTTGGGTTGTTGTTTACATTGAAAATAATGTGTTTATATGGCTTTAAAAGCACCTGTCTTAAAGGCAATCACAATTGTGTGTGTTGAAAATGACTGAGGTCACTAACAAAGGATTATAACTTCAGGTGAGAATTAAGTAGGAACAGATGGATTCTTAATCATCAAATACCTTAATTCTATGCATGCATCCCTCTAATGAAAAACAAGTAGATATGAAGGACACACAAACTTTTGGAGTTTGTTGTGAGTTTTTTGGTGGTTTTGTTTTTGTTTTTGTGTTGTTTTTTTTTCCAGTGGGAATTTTTCAGCATTCAAGGCATCATAAGTTCAGAAAAAATAGACCTTAAATATCTGCAATGATGTGCTTGTTATATCTATTTTAGCTGTTTTTTTTCTGAAAAAAAAACAACCCTCGTGGTTTACAGAGCTCTAGTTACCTAAAGAGAATTCCATTAATTAAAATCATATATGATCAATCTGAGGACTCAGTATTTTTATGATCTCTTTTCAGAGGTGCACTTGAAGGCAGATATGCCATATTCTCTCTAAGAAAGCGACTAGAATATAGAGTGCTTTCTCTTGAAAATGTTTCAGTATCTTTAGAATTAAATATTTGATATTTACAGGTCACAGTTGTTTCAGTTTCAGGTATATAATTCACTTTTGCACTTGGTAACAGGGTGGTTTTCTATACTACTAACAATAAAAATGAGTTTAGCTAAGCTCAGATACCCTTTGCTTCATTGTCAGGAGATTCTAACCTAGTTAGGACATCATAACAATTTAAAAAAAACCCAGTACAACAAAAAAACTTTTCCATGTAGTGTTTATTTTTGTCTGTCCTTCTGCCTGGGGGGAGTGCTGGTTGAAGTCCATTCCAAGCTACTGAAGGTATTGTCATTGAATGACAAATAAAAGGTCTGACCATTTGCAATTACTGACTATTAACTCTTCTGATCTTTTAGCTAAAGTATGAGTTGATCCTATTTTTTTGGCCATGCTGCATCATAACTGCAATCTAATCGTCCACATTTCCCTATTTAACCTCAAGTGAACGTAGTACTTTCAGTTTGCAGTTTCTGTCTATGTGAAATAGTTGCTCAGCTGTCAAAAATGGCATGTGTGCAGGCAAAGGGGTAGTTAAGTGACCTCCTCCTGATCCAGCCTCACTGGAGTAGACCAGTAAGGGCAAAGCCTGGAAACCGGAATTTTATTCAAGTAAAAAAGTAGTACCTCTATCTTGGCTTTTCTGTCTTCATTAGATAGAAAGAGTGATCTATTAAAAGTGGTGCATCATCTGTGGGCCCATAGTTTGAGGATGCACAACCATCTGAAACAAATTCTACATTTTATGCAGCTTAGGCAATGCCTTTGAGTTCTGGTGCTGAACTGTAATCTGAGCCCAACAAAGATGTTTGTTATTTGATACTGTGACCCTTTCCTTGAGGGAGCTAGTCCTTGGAAATCAGTAAATGAAACTTTTATGTTTGTTTCCCAGTGGTAACCCTTGGAAGCAAAGGCACTGGACGCAAGTCAGCCTTTCGCTACAAAAGTATATTTGGAAGTGCGAAAACAATTGTGAAAGCATCTGCATTTGATGTGTTTAAGCAGCCTGATCATAGACACATAGGTCACCTTTTTATGGCAAGTTCCTGACATGAAATTTGACCAGCTGCAGAACCAACTAACTCCATTTTTTTCAGGTTTAGAGGCCACGTCCCTGGCTCAGAGGATGTGCCCATCGCTGAAACACCCGGAGAACTTGCTCTGATGATGAACGGCAACAGCATGGGGCTGAGGTAATTTCTCTCTTCACTTCTAAGTGCTTCGCAGGGTCGGTATATCTTCTTGACAGTGTGCTGTTGCCTGCCAAGTGTATTTGTTCATATGTTTGTTTCAGATTAAGAGCTTTTTTCTTCAGGAAAGGTAAAATTCATTGACTGCTGTGTTTTAGGAGTCAACTCAATAGTTATGATGACCAGTTATTACTCAAGGTTTAGGGGCTGACTTCCTGAAGAGGTCTCAGGTTTTGTGTGTCACCTCTTAGCCCAGTGCAAAATGGAATTTTCTCAAAATATTAGCTTTTTCTTTGTTCTAGGTGAGCATTGAAAAAAATTAATTTTTTTAATTAAAATCAGAACATTTTTTAGCCTGGATTTGGACCTGATGAAAATAATACATTATTCTTTAACTCTCAGATCTTTTACAGTTGGTGACAGATACTTGTTTTTTAAATGTTGCTGCGTCGCACCTCTGTTTTGGTGAGATCAGAGCAAACTACCACTGAAATAACTGGAAGTAGAGTTAAGCCAATATTTAGCTGATAATCTCCATCTTACTTGCTATTTAAAACTTCAGTCAATACAGCATTGTACTTTCTTTCTGTCCTACCCTTTCACATTTCCTGTTAAAACTGGAAGAAAATTCGGGCTTATTAGAAAAACAGCAAATAAAAGCTGTGGATTTGGCAGGGTTTTTCTCCTTTTCTCAGAAAGTAAAAGCTTCTTGTTCTATGCTGTAACTATAGGTATCCTTTTGAACAAAGAATTACCTCTTTGGTGGACAAGACGAGCAACTGTGGTTTGAATGTCCCCTTTTTTAAGTGATGAGAGAATACCTTAAAATAATAAACTTCCTACTCTGTTATGTGAATACTAGAGGAAAAGATGGATAGTTTATTTATGAACTAAGGGTCCAATACTTTTTTCTTCTTTTTTTTAACTTTTTTATACTAGTTTTATTTTATGAGATCTTCTTCACCGAAAAGAGATAAGGCCTTTTTCTCCAAAACAACAGGAGTTTGTAGATTCCTTGGAATACTTCACTGCTTACCCAGGTGTTTGGTTGCTGTGAGTTATTGTCATATCCTCCTTCTATTATTTTTTCCTTCATTTTCAGAGTACTATCACTGTAACAAAAAAATCTGGAGAGTCGTGACATGTTTAAGATGCAGTAGCATTAAGCCCCTTGGAGAAAAAAATGTAACCTAGAACATCTGTAGGGCTTCTGGCAACAGTTTACCAAAAATCTGCAAATGTCTACATAGCCTAACAGGGAAAATTTGCGCTGTTAACAAAATGAGAGTTCCAGATTTCAAAAGGTTCCCTACCCTCTCTTCATTCCCCTGGTTTAATTTACTGTAATATTTCAAAGTTAATGTCTGTTCGAGCAGTCTCAAGTTGCCTTGCCAGCTGGTTGCAAAGTTTGGCAGCAAAACACTTGGAAGTTTTTCTTCCTATATGCCATCTTCAGTTTCGCAAAGGTTACCAGATGAATGGTCCCTAAATAATTTACTCTAATGTAAGGCTTAAAGAGGCTGCAGAAGACAAGTCCATTTGTCTCTTTTTATGCATTTGAATATGTAAGTGATGTTTTCTTCAGTATAGAGTCTGCAAGTGTGTGGCTAGAGCTTAGAAAGGAGGAAGAACTGGTAGGCATAAATCTTTTTTTTAACTGTCTCTTTCTCTTTTTTTTTTTTTTTTTTTTTTTTTGGTGCCTTTTTTTTTTTTTTAATTGACCTGTCAAACAGTTCTTGTTACGGCAAATGCTAGCAGAACGCTAATGGAAAATCAGCCCTCTCTGACTTCCAGTTCATACATGAGAGCTCCTCTAGCAAATCTCACAGCATGAAACTTGATTTCAGTCTTCAAATAAGCAAAAAAAAACGAGCTTAAAAATATCCTGGTATTTTAAAGGAAATGGTGAAATTCCTTTAAAATACTAAACTTGATGAAGCGAGATGTTGGAGTTTAGAAGTAAAATAAATAATATAATCAAGAACCGAAAAACATTGTTTTTTTTTTATAATTAACAGCTCATTTTGAGTTAATTATCTACAATTACAAAAATCTAATTGCAATTTATCCTCTACTATCTGTGGGAAGAATTATAGGCAAGGGAATGTGCATCACTGCCAGGCATAAATGCTATAGGATGGGTACAAATAATAGAGGAACCCTTAATGAAAAAAAAAGCAAATAGGAGTGTGCAGCTGTGCCAAGCTATTGAAAGGTAATTGTAGCCAGAAATGAGATATGTAGTTTAAAAGGCATCTTGTCATCTCCTGTAGGGATTAATTTTTTTCCCTCATTGAAGAAAGGGAAAAAGAGTTCACAAGCAAATACAGTAGAGTTTGATTTCTGATACAGGCTTTCCTTATAGTCCATCAGTGAAAATGAAAACTTTTGTCTCAAGGGCTACTACAGACAAATTTTCAAATGGATGCCTGTTTTCTACTACTGAGGTCTTTTTGTTGTCATAGTCAGCAGGCACTGTTCATCTCAGCCTATTTGGACATCTATTCTGGTATGAATTTGCAGTGTTGAATTTGTCACTTCCCTGATGGGTCTGTTGAGAAGAAATGTGATTGTACCTTTGCCTGCTTGCAGCTGGGCCGGCGTGCGGGACCTGAAGCATCTTCAGAAGCAAGATCTCCAGTTCTCTAAGGGGCAGCAGTCAGAGCAGGTTTTATTGAGGATGGTTTTCAGTAGCTTGGAGTGCTCCTGTGTGAGCCCATAGCCAATTTTCAGCTATGGAGATAGTAGCTTGTGCAATTAATGGCAAGTTGTCTGTATAATTTCTTTTCAAGTCTGCCCCAGTGTGCGAGATGCTTTAAAATATTCAAAATAAAAACATAACTTGATGCATTTGTTTAGCATAAAACAGCCTTTTACAAAGCACTTTCCATCTCCCAGACGCAGATGCTTGGTACATGCTCAAGTACCCACTCCATGCTTATTCAGTAGGATCAATACACCAGGCACCTGCTTTTGTGTGTGCTCCTGACATCTGCATCTGGGAAAGGAATTCTAAAACTCTTCTCCCCTTTATTTAATCTTAACTTTGGATCTGAATGGCGTGGAAATAAAACCTGTTTAATGGCACCAACTAAAGAAGACACGGTTTTCTACTTTGCAAGCACCGCTCCCCAGAGCTCTGCTGTGTGCCTGAACCTTAGCATACAAGATATCCTGGTTTTCTGAGTCTTGGGTTTCCTATACAGCTCTGACAGTGTGGCTTTTTACTGCCTTCTCTCTAACACATCTTTGCCTCAGATTTCACACGATTCTGCCACTGAGCCTCAACACAGGCCTGTGCAAAGAGTTATAAATAGGAATTGTTGGATACAGAAGCTCTTGAATGTGTTTACAGCTATCTGCAGGCATTCTTTCAATGTGTGCTACCTGGTGAAAGGATTTCTTTCCTGGTGCATTAAAGATTTGCAGGTGGAATTTGCCACCTTTAATTTCATTGAAGGCTCTTTATGAGCTTCATTCTGTATCACCCGTGTGTGGTTTTTTCCAGTTTGTATTTTTAGTTAGTTGAAAATATCAGAGACAGAATTCAGCACTACTTCTCCTCTACTTGGATGCTCATTGCTATGGTGATAGTTCCAGGAGGGAATGCTGTCAGGGGTCTTTCAAAAGATTTTTATGTTTATGGTGTAACTATTTTTATTATCTAGTAAGAGAAGGTGACAATTATCTGTTGCTCCTTGTTTAATGCTTTGTTATAAACTCTCCTTTTTTTCCGAGGCTTGTTAGACATGCAGGCATCTTTCTGTGGTGATGTGCAAGCACACTTACATGCTTTTGTTCAAATATTTACTGCAATGAAACAGACCTGCAGAGGAACACAGACTTGCAGCTCCCCCTACTGTCCCAGGCATATCCAGGTTTGTTCACACAATTTCCCCCTCCAACTAATTTAAAAATAAAATAAAAATCACATACAGTCTCATGGCACTGCCACCTCTAAACTGACTTGTGCTGGCCCCATTACTCCCGTTTTTGAGAACAGATTTTAAAAAATAATAGCAGCACCCATTTTGTTTCCTATTCAGAGCTTTCTTGTCAGTTCCTCTTTCTGGTGTGTGTCACCTCTGTCACTCTTGTCCTGAGCCTCTGGAGGAGGAACCATTATCAGAGATGTAACTGGCTTGTTGGCCAAGACCTCCCAGGCTCCAGGTCATCTATGAGTTCTCCTTGGTCTCTTGAGGTGCGTCTATATAGGTCGTGGCCAACTTTTATGAATACACAGTTTGTTGGAATTTTTTTTTTTCATCTATTTGCTGTTTTGGCAGACTGGCACATTAAATTGGGATGAAATCAACTGTGCTTGCAAATGGCCCATAAAATCTGTGTATCTGGAAGCTGCTTACCCACTTGTTAGTGCTCCTTTTAACACCCAAGTTACTTTCTTGTTCCAGATAATTTTACATTGAAGTTTGCATCATTTTTAGATTGGATATTTGTGGAGCAAACGCTTGTTTGGCCGGTAAAAAAAAAGTGCTTGCAGATCTGCCAATAGTGCACACGCTGAATTAGGTGCAGATATGAGTTTTTCTTTCTCTCATGGTGTTGTCTGGCTATATATAGGCACAGCATCCTTCCAACAGATGGCTGCCGGAGTCTGCTGTGACGTATGGGAGAGTACAGTCAGAGTCAGACACACATTTTTGCTTCATTAGTGCCACGTGCAGACTCCGAAGGTAGTAGCTTTTCTTGCCCAGGGTGAAGGCTTTTGTTCTGATGTGGTTACTAAAAGCTTACGGCTGAATTGGAGTGGGTGGGTGGCAATTTTTTACTTATATCTATGCATGCACTTAATTGTTTTTTTTTTTTTTGTTAAGGTAGGCAGTGATCCTTATCAGACCAGGGAGAGAGGAGTTCATTTCTGCTGACCTGGTTCCTTCACTAATCTAATTTTCAGGTTTACTTTCAACTGCGACAGTGATTTCAAGCTGCGTGTCTAACATTTACCTGAATTATGCTGATTCTGTTCTCATGATCACGTCTGCTGCACACAGCAGTATTACATCATTTCCATTGCAGTCCAGAGTAACCTTGAGCAGGAAGCCTGCTTATAGGCTAGAGGTATAAGACCGAAGCAGAAGACACCACAGGTAGGTTCTGTAGGCAGATGCAGCCAACCTGTAGGTGAGGTCTTCCAAAAGCACAGAAACTCTGGTGTTAGAAACGCTACTAAGCATAGGAGGGCGGTCAGTGAAAACAGGCTTGTTAACACTCAAGCGCTTTGGTGTTTTCACAAAACTTGCATTTCCTGCCAGTCTTCTGCATGGGTATCGTTCTGCAGTAGCACACATCAAAACTGGAAATGCTCGGAGATTTTTTTTTTCCTTTGGGTTGAAATGTTTAAAATGCGTGCATCTCCTGAAGGAGTTTGTTCCTTGCCAACGCTTGCAGACAGTGAGAGACATTTTTGCAAGTCATTTGCAGATGCCTCCTTTGAAGGAAAATGTAGACACTGTTAGTTTACTGCCTGAATTGAATTTTGAAAACCTGAATTCTATTTTTATAAATTGGAGCGGATTACTTTTTCAGACATACCATTTTGTTACTTTTTATTTTTATATGTAATCTTGAGTGAAGAGAAAGTTATGTTTAATCTAGATATTCATATGTCCCAGAAATTTATGTCTTGGAAAAGTTAGGAAAAATCTTATAAAACAAAATGTTCTGGAAGGTAGTTTTAGATCAGGAAACTCTAAACCCACCCACACAACTTTCATGCCGTTTAAAGGCTTGTATCAGAACTGATGGGGCAGGACTAAGAACAAAAGTTATTGGTATTGCAAAGTTAAGCAAGAAATCCTCTGTACCCTGCTGTTCTGGCTATGATTGCAGCTGCACTAAGCTAAAACCCATTCCCCCACCCCTCTTGTGACCTTGGGTGCACTTCAGCACACAGAGAATTGAAGCAAAAGGCAAACTTTAGTAAATGTTAGGTTCTGCCACTTGCAGATGTGCAGACTACATGTAAAGATGATGGTACACGTGCTCTTGCTCGCGCTCTGGCTCTCGCTGTCTCTGAAGTGGGCTTTGTGTATCTGCCACTGAATTTTTCTGACATAAAACTTCCCAGACCGTACTGGTGTATTGAGTTGAACTCTGTGCCTTGGCATGGGTGCTGAGGCTTTGCAGAACTACCCATTATATTTATAACAGTGCTAATTTTTGAGAGCCACGCAGAGAAAATTTTAGATTCAGCCCAGCTGATTTGTTCTTCACACTGCTCCTGCGGTGCAGAGGATTGATTTTTGTGTTTCTTTTGATATTTGGCTTCATTTCCTCTGGTACTCAGTGCTTCAGGCCTTAATCCTTTAACCTTGAATGTGAGCATCAAGGCTTCAGGAGGGATCAGGCCTTTTGATGGAGAGAGAATGTCTTTTGTTATACCAAATGGTTGGGAGTGGTATAAGGCGAGACAGATCTCCAGACAGTATATATTTCTCTATAGTGTTAGAAGACTATAAACAGAGGGTGGGTTTAGCAGGGATTATAAATAATCTGGAGGAAGGTGGGGTATTAGAAGCAATGGAAAAGAGTTAATGACTTTTTCTTTAACATTTGACCAATAACCAGTCTATCATGACAGATGTGTACTGGTTTGCCAAATGCTATAGTCTGATTTGGGTAATGGTTCAAAGCTCAGCGTGTCATGGAAATGGCAGTGTGGTCCCTGATGGAGCAGGGGAAAAAAAACCTTTTCAGCTTCTCAAAGGGCAGTATTTGTGGAAGCAGATGCTTGCTTGCCCTACCCAGCATAAAGAACAGTTCTGCGGGCAGCCGGGAGAGTTCGTACTGCTGGATTTTTATAGGATCATTAATTATATGTTATAAGGCAGCTAAGCATGGCATTCCTAACTCGATGAATTCCATTATGAATGGCCTTTTCATATTCCTCATCTCATTATATTAAATGCATGTGACCTGAAGTTTAGCTAAAGTTATTGTTCGGGTTAACTTTCATTTAGTGGTTGCCCTAGTTTTAGAAACAGTATGATCTTTAGATTTTATGGAGAGACAGGTTTTTTTATGCATGTTTTTGCAGCACTATTTTAGATAATTTCATTTGAAACTAGGTAGGAACCTCTGTGAGGTGTCAGGGAAGGGATTTAGTCACTCCTTGATTTGCCTGGAGATTTCTGTACCCACTGGATGACAACATCCTGTTACACGGATTTGGCTATCATCTCTCTGCCAATAACTCTTAAACCCTCTGCTCTGTTCCGTCTAGTCGTGCATATCTGACTGCCTGCCTGACATATAATCCCAGTTGTTTTGCCTTCAGATCATTCCTAATCTGGCCAAAACAGAACTCTTTACTTTTTCTTCCGAATCTCTCTTCACTTCTGATTTTGATAACGCCACATCCTCCCTGCCAGTCAGACTCCTAACCTCGGGGTCACTCTACTTCTCTGTATGCATCGAGGCTGCTGACAGCTACTGCAGCTTCCTTCTTCTTTGCAGATAAAACATCCCTTCAGCGTGTCAACAGTTAACCCCTTGCTCTAGTCCATCATCTTGCACCTTGACTGCTCTGAAGTCATCTTTCACTGCTCAGTAGTCATTCACTTCCTTCAAAATAAGTCTTCCAGGTGGGTATCATGGCTGTTTATTCAGATCTTGTCACCCTTACTTCTCTGAAACACCCCTTCAGGGACCAGTTGTCCACAGTATCAGTCTGTTAAAAGTCATAAAGGTGTTCCTTATTTTATTTTCTCTGCCACCATCTCTTCTTTAGTTCTTCAGTTATGTGTCAAAGTTTTGTTGGATGTTGGATGAACTTTCAGCCATGTACTCTTACCATATTCCGTGATTCTGTCTTTTGGAACCACTGAGTCGTGTCATGGCTACTTCTGCCTCCGTTTGTCTGTTGTGAAAGTATCTTTTGTGTTTTACATTTTAACTCTTTGAGCCTTTTTCTTCCCCCTTGAACTTTTTCAGAGTTTGAGTGCCTTTTCCCCCTCCCTTCCCTCAGTCCTAATTTGGTGAGTTTCAGACTAATGTCTCTCTTTGCACTGACCACAAGGACGGTCTCTGCCTGGTAAATCCACCTCAAATCTAAGTCATATTGAAAAGATATCACCGGTGACCTAGAGATAAAAGTATTACAATTCAACTGCAGTGACAAATCATCCACTCTTCTTTATAGTAGAGTTTTCATATGGCTTCTAGCACACGCAAGAGTTTGGAATAAAACAGTGTCCAAGTGTCTTCAGTCTTCTGTCAATAGTGCCAGGCTTCACCTCTTCGTGTAAGTACATGCCCTTCAGTTTGATCAATGTGTAGTTAATCCTTTTTTTCCTTTTAACTCTGTGTTCCCTTAATCTCTGTTTACATCCTGCATCCTTTTTGAGTAAATCATGTCTCCGAGAGAGGGGCTAAATTTATATATCAGCTGTGCACTCAGCAGGGCTGAGATGGCTCGACAACACAACTAAGGCGAACCTCTGGACCCACCTCAGTGTCAGAGCGGCACTGGTGGCATCTGCTCAGGACAGACTTTTTCACCAAGTTATAACAGACTTATGCAAAGGTAGACTTCCAAGTGCAAAAATCAGTAGTGGTAGGTAGCTCTAAGAATCACTTTATATTCGGACCAAAAGGGTTTCCCGAGTCTGCGAACTGGCAGTCCAGAGCCCACAGCTTCACTGCACACAGCTTCGTGCTGGGATCTCTTCCCTTAGTTCTTTCTCTTGATACTGGACATCAGAGCATGCCAGTACATATCTCAGTGATATGTGCCTCTTAGTGAGTCAATACTTTCCATCTGGTTTCAGTTCTATCTGAATATTTTCTGAATTTGAGTGCAAAAACATGTTCAGTCTGCTCTGTAAACATCCTGGTTGAGTCAATATTTGGTGGTGCTGTCAAATTCACATAAAATACATGCATTGAAAGGAAATTTTTAGTGTGCTGAGGGTTTTTTGTGGGGCCCAGACCATGGCTTTTATAGTTGTATGCCACCATTTAGGCATCCAAGTCTGTATTGCACCTGATTTTTCAGTCACTAGCCATCAAACATGCTCTGTGAAATATGTAGCTTCAGTGGATATAAGGCAACTGAACTGGCCAGAACTGATATTTTAAATCTTTACCAAGAGCTACCCTGTCAAATCTGCATCTGTTGGGCATGGTAATCCACTAATCTGAGTAAAGTCCAAAGTCTAACTTCTCTATTTATTTCTCTTCAGGCTATAGGATTTTTTTTTTTTTAAAGCAGATCAATAAACAATCTCAGTGTTTTCATTTTACTAAGCAATATAATATAGATGAGTACTAGTGTAGTGGTAAATCATTAATATACTCTTTAATCATAGAGTGACCATGTCCCACAGATGTGATTTAATCATGGAAAAAAGTCTGATGAAGTGTGAAAGTGCATCAGTAGGGGTGTTTCCAAGAGATCTGGAATAGTGTATGACACCATTTTAAAAGATGGTGTAGCATGAGAGTATTTAGGATCTCAGGTACATTTGTAGTTACAGACCTGGCAAAATTCTAATATGTGATTGGTTTTATTACTATAAAAGAAAAATTAAAACCCATGTCAGGTTTGTCTTTGGCTGAGGACCCTGTGTGATTAATGGCTTTTTGGAATAAGAAAAGCATGGCAGCCTCCAGATTCACTAGCCCCAAGATTTGTAAGACTTTACACTAACAGACCTGTAACCCCAAAAAGTGGTAGTAATCTGTGCTTAGCATGCTTGATTCAGTCATCATGGGATTCAGATAAAGGTGATTAGAATAAGAGGACAGAAATTGAATAGAAGAAGATGGGTCCTGTAAGGGTGCTCCTACGTGGGTTTCAGTGGTAATGGTTCCTGTTTAGAGAAATCAGATTCAAGGGTGGCAGCCTCAGGATAATAGACAATACAAAAACTCTATTTATGTGTATTATGGAATTTGATGCATTTATGGAACACTTTCCCTGCAACGTGTTTCCTGATATCAGGGGAGCTGTCAGTGGCCTAGAAAGTCACCTCAGGATCCTTAGGGGTATGTGTGTTTGCCCAAGTTAGGGGTTATTAATTTTCAGTGCTATTGGTGAAAAAAGTTCGAAACTTTATGTTTCTTCATTTCTTCACTTAGAAGCCAGGAGTGATAATTTATCCTTGCTGGTATCCTGAGTACTGAAAGTTAGCATCTATCACGTGTAATTATGTCAATGAACAGAAGCAACTATCTTTAATTGTTCTAATCCTCCAAAACTGCAAATTTTCTGTGTGTATATATTCTCTTCATAATACCTGCACACAAGAGTGTAATCTTAAATATCTGTTGCTCTAATTAGGAATTTCTTCAAAATGTCTTATTAGTAGGGCATACTGGAAACCCTGTATCTAGTTCCCAATTCTTATTGTGTCCCTCCTCTGGTGTATTGTCACTTACCCTTAGCAAGTGATTGTTCCATGATGTGTCCATGATCAGAAAAATGGCTTTTGCAATTGCTGCTCATTTACTGAAAGCTCCCGTTATCGACTCCCATTATCAGCCTGTCTGGAAACTTCTGCAGAGGAGAGAATGCTTCTGCACTGATGGTGTGAGCAAAGGAAAGCATGAGGTGGTTACCTGCACATCAGACCGGTCTTGGCCACAACCTGTTTTGCAGTGCAGCCCATCTCCTGTGAAGCCTTTCGTTCTGGATGAGCCAAGTTGAGAAGAGATTGTTCTTCTTCTTCTGTGCCTTTATCTCAACCAAATTGCAATCAAATCTGGGGCATGATGGGTATCTTGTGAATGGGGCTGGCTCTCAGCCAAACACCAGTGACGCTGGATAAGGCAATAAGGCATTCACTTTGGTGAAGAGCATGTGATTCTCCTTCTGAAGGAGAGAGTGATGTGGCTTGATGTACTGAAGAAGTTTGGATTTAGTTCAAAAACTTTGTCCTAAACAGGCTTTTGTGTCACTCCTTGTGGTACTTTCACTGTTGACAGTTGGGAAGGCTTTTCAGATATACAGACACTGTTTGGAAGGATTGTTTTTATACCTGTGCCATGACATTTACATGATTTCCTTTTGTGAAGGCTGACAGCAGTGGTGGCTGGAACGACAGCTGCTCTACTCTGCTCTATAAGAAAGGCCAAACACACAATCACAGCATTTTGCCCTGCTAAAGCCTGGCCAGTCTGTTTCCTGTGGCCATTTCTCTATGACTGTCTGGAAACCTTTATGCTGGAATTTTCTTTGAATTCAGAAGAGAGAAAAGCAATCACAGCTCATTTCACTGTTTATTAGGAAAACTCAGACATGTGGGAAAGGTGCTGGTAGGGAGTTGAAACATAGTGAATTAAAGCCAGAGGAAGGACAGGGCTTCAAAGGGAAGGCATGAATATAATTCTAGGTTAAATTTAGCTTAGTACTTGCTACAAATGGACCTCTAACTGTGTATATTAAGTGAAGCCCTGACTTCATTGAAGATAAAGACAGTATTCTGATTGATTCAATGGGGCCAGGGTTTCACCTATGGCTGGTATGATCTAATAGGTCATTGCTAATTAAGAGCATATGTGGCCTCAATTCTTTCTGGCGGAATTAAATATCTGAGCACTAGTCACTGAGGGAAGGGGAAAGGAACTGGTCTCTGAAAGAGTGGTCTGGAGAAGCCATGCTGTGGATTGCTGTACCCAGGTACGGCTTGAGTGGGATATGGAAAAGGCTTTATTATAGTTAGCACTATAACTCCTCCAGAATGAGAAAAAAAATAAACCAAATGCAGTAAGTCCTAGAGAGACAGTTCAACAGGGGAAAAAAACCCAAAACAACAGAGAAACCTGACACAGCCATGGACATTACTGGATTTGAGGGCATTGAGCCTAAAGGGTGCTGTAAGAGACGAAATCTCTGCATCACTTCCCAGCAATATATTGTCTGCATAGTAACATGTGGATTGTAGGCAATCGCTGTCTATTTTCTGTGATGAAAAATCCTTTTATTACAAGCAGATCTGATAATATTTATGTTTCAGTTCCAATACTCCCTTTCACTGTTGGAGTATTTCCCTACCTGCCCCTGTCCTCTTGCATAAAAAAATATGTGAGAAAGCAGATGGATGTGGTCCTGAAGACAGTTGGTGTTCTTTAACCTGGAGGAGAGAAGGCCCTGGGGAGACTTGACTATGGCTTTCAATGTTTAAAAGGGTCTTTTAAGAGAGATGGGGACAGGCTTTTTAACAGGGCCTATAGCTTCTCAACTGAAAGAACATATGTAAATTAGGTAAGATTAAGCAATTTTTCACCATGAGAGTGGTGAAACACTGTTACAGGGTGTTGAGAGAGGAGATGGATGCCCCAACTGTGGAAACATTGAAGGTCTCTTTGAATGGGTTCTGAGCAACATGCTCTAGTTAAAGATGTTCCTGCTCATTGTAGGGGAGTTGGACCAGGTGACTTTTAAAAGGTCCCTTCTAACCAAAACTGTCCTATGATTCTGTTATCTCAAAGCTTTAAATGAACATGCTCTCTAGAAAGGAAAGCAGCTGTTTCTTATTAACATGCACTGGATCCCAGCAGTGCCATTAACATGCTGATGCATCTAACATAAGCCTCGAAATGCCAGGTTTCATAATTGGCCCATGAAATCTCACTCTAGCCTTGAATATGGTCTTCAAGGTCCGTATTAGAATAGGATTTTTTCCTGCTTCTTAAAGGGAGGAAGAAACTGTTAAACTTAGATTTTTTTTTTTTCCTAGCACTCTATGTTTCAATTTGATAGGCTTGAGATTTTTAAGAATATGTTTTTAAGGTTGTTGATCATCTGACGAGAGCAGATTGGTTTTGTGGCAAGGAAAGGAAGGGTGATGACATTCAGAGATGAGAGACTGTCCTGAAGGTCACACTCTGCTTCTCCTCCTCACCTGCACCCCTCTTACCTCCCTTCCAGCTCCACCGAGCCATCCCGTAGATTTGTACCCCCTACGTGTGTTGCTCTTCTGGCTCGGCCACTCTGACATGTTTGTCCTCAGCTTCACTTGGGAGGACTGAAAGAGTTGGGGTTGCTCAGTAGACCACTGCCATTTGTTTTCCGATCCACTCATCCAAAGTCTGTGGTGCTTCTTTTCTCCCTGGCGGATGTTTTTCTGTTTGCCATGCAGACAGCTGACTTCCCAAACAGCCCCACTGTGGAACGGGTGGTTTTCAAAAGTGTGGTTTGATAACTTGACGTAAAGTGATCTAAATTTGGACCCCCGCAGAAACGAAGATCTTGTGATACATCGTCCCAGTGCTTGTAATGCTGCGGCTTTGTACGGAGCTGACTCTGGAAGCTGATCTGGCCGAAAACACTCCCAGCCAAAGTGGCAGGGGAGGAAGCAATTTTCAGCCTGTTTGTCAAACTGCATCTAAAATGGCAATTCAGGTTCCAGCTACAAAAACGTATTGCTTGGGTTGTCTACTTATCACCAGTTTTGCATCATTAAGTGTTATGCATTCTTGGCCCGATATAATTGCAGCAGATTGCGCACATGAACTGTTAATTATTTTATTTTTAAAACAGAAATTACGGAACAGGAAAATAACATTCCAACATGTTTGCTTTTGGAGCTAACCTACAACGGCAATCTGTTAGTTTGATAATGGTTAAACTCGCAAGCCCTTGCCTCAGCAGAGTGCAGTAGGGTACCATTAAGGCAGCCATCTGTTGAACACACAGTACTGGAGACATGAATTGCCTCGCGTTTTGGGTTTCTGAGTAGGTATAATGTAGTCTTGTTTCTCTGAACGCCACTGATCTGCGCTGAAAAATGCGCTGAAAGATCAGAGTTCAGTGAAAGGTGAGCACCCAAAACTGGGATCGAAGACTGGGAACCCGTCAGAGGAGCGCTGGGTGTGGAGCAGGGAAGAGACGGAAGCTCGTGGGCCTGCACATGCTGATAGTAAATGGGACTCTGGCAAGAGTCTGAGCTGCTGGGGTTGCTTAGCAATTCAATAGATCTGCAAAACTCCATTTGCAGACCAAGGCTGCCATTATGTTGGATTGATTCATAAGGATCAGCAGCTAAAACAAGTTATATTCTATCAGAGTTTTCTTGCATTAGTTTAAAAATGAATTTAGTTGGCTCTAAGTGGACATTTATTTTAGTATCTTGAAGAACTGACTTTCCTCTACTAAAGCAGAATAATGTATCTATATGGTGCCCTAACTTGAACAGTACATAAAGATTAGTAAATAAGACCCCATTAAAAATACTTATAATGTAAGTAACATGGGTCCCAATAGCCTTTCTAATGTCCATTAATGCTTATTCTGAGGATCAGAGCTCATTTTACTGAGCCATTTAGTCAAACCGTGTGATTATTTAGAAAGTTAATTCATGCATACTAAAATCTAGCTTAAGTAATGCAGAGGGTAGGAGGTAAAACTCTATGGAGACGATAGTCCTTTTTGTTATTTAATGATCAGCCATAATTAACTTGCAAATTTGAAATAATTAGAACAAATTAAAGGTATTTAACTTTGCCTCCCTAAAGAAAAATTCAAATTGCACCAAATGCAGCTTTAAATTATTCAAGTCTCAGAGGTCTGTGCCGGGTTTTTTTACAATGCCTTTTCTATGATGAGAATACCAATCTGCTTTTTGTCAGAAAGCATCCTATCAAGTAATTGTTCTTTGTGTCTAATAAATGACAGCTATTCTTCTTTGTAAAAGTATTTCAGTCTCTGAAGACTACATCAGCATTTCCATGGCATTTTAATTCAATAAAACAAAAGGTTAATGTTTTTCTACTTTTTAAGGAATGCAAATACTAGCAGTATTCAATGGGTCCTGAATGACATTTAAAATTTGCCATTCACACTCGGCAGGGATATCGCGATATGAGGCTCAGGCAGAGAGGAAAGAACGTTCAAGGTGTGTTTCCCTTTGTTGGTGGTGTACTTCGACATTCATAATGAGGCAGCAATGCTGAGACTTGCTTCTTTTCTGGTGACATTACAACTCCTGCCTTGGTGTGTAGGTTAGGTAGGTTAATAAGGTCTTTACTTAGACAGTCTTCTCTGTTGTGTAGTTTCAGGGAATAGCATGAAAATTCATTGGGTACCGTGGTGCCCTGCAGGAAGCCCTTCCAACCATGGTGCTTTTGAGTGATAAGAAGGATTGCTGGGTTTGAAAATAGACAAGAACCTCTTTTGTCTCTAAATCTCTCTAGATATAAATAACCAATTCCTTTGGACCATATGTTAAGTTTCAATTTCCAGGTTGCAATAGTCACATCATTCATTTTACTAATTATTCCACAGGTGAATGAGTAAATATGTTCTGAAACAGATTTTTTTTCCTTATGTTTTCTTTGTTTAATTGTGGTATGTAGTTAATTACTGCACTATCCCTTTCCCTTCTTGGTCTGCACACCTTTCAGATTGTCATTTTAAGATGTGACACTCTGTCCTTACTTGAGCAAAACTTCAGTGTGAGCTGTTATGTATTAAATACTAAACAATGAGGTTCTAACTAGTTGCTTATTGAGCCTAGAAATGCAAACACACTTGCTTTTGGTTATTTACCATAAATTAGCTTCTCTAACTTCTTCATGGTGTCTGTTTCTGTTTGAATTGCCTCTGTCATTGCATTATGTAGAGCAGAACTCAGTATTCTAGAGGTAACTGCACCATGTAAAAGGTATTGCAGTAATCACCTCCCTTATCTGCAAGCCAAAGGTCACTGTCTTCACATGAGGACTGTAGGTTGTAATTAAATGTGCTTTAAAAACTCAGAAAGCATCTAAATAATGACAACCTCACTGTTTTTAAGTGCTGTTAATCATCCAAGTGCAGGCAAATGGAATTTCAGGTCCTGTATTATCAGAGAAATCTGGTCAAGTATTAGACCTTGAAGCCTCTTTAAGCAGCTACCAGGATCTAAAACCACCTCTTGCTTTACTTGGGGTTGCAGGTATTAGTAGGTTAATAATTTCATATAATTCAAATAATATACTAACTTAGTTCCCTGTAAATTTTAAAAACACTTTGCAGTATTATTAGTGGTCACATGGTTTGAAGCCCTAAAGTAAACGGAGGTTATTCAGAGAAGTTATATTCAACACTTCAGCCTGTTATTATAGGTCATAAGCTATTATATACTGTTCTGCATTAATAATACAGGAGTAGTACTAATTGTCCAACAGGCTCAGTGGGCCCTATTAAACAATGTCTTATACGGCACATTGATTTGAAACTTTTAATTTAGCTATCATTTTCTGATTTTCCCTCAGATCTACAATGACTTCAGTCCGGTAAGCTTTTAGGCAAAAGATTCATGTGATTCAGCTCCACAAAGCTGTATCCCAAACTCAGTGACAGCCAATGCAGAAGATACTTTTTTATGGTTTTAATTTCTTTTTATAACGGGGCTTTTTATGATTGGGGCTGATGATGTGTACATGTTGGGAATCCTCATTTAAACCAGTAGTTGTTTCCCAGAGAACAGAATTTGAAAGCAGTAGGTTGTCTTTACTGAGAGAAAGATGGGTCTCCATAGCCTCGTGTCTGCCCAGAGTGTCTTGAGATTGCTTTGTCTGCAGAGACTGAAGTCATGTTTCCTCCCTATCACCAAATTTGCCTCTTGGCTCTATCCAAGCAGTGCTTACAGTCTTGTGCTGAAGTTCATATAGAACTATAATGGTTCTGGTTAACATTCTCTTTTCTTACTTCACTTGAAGTGCTGCACTTGCTGCACCAAATGCTCTCCCACCAGTTTGCTTGCACATTCTCTATCCTCTTTAAAAGTACCTCTGTTCATTCATCTCACCTCTTTGTCTCCCCTCCTCTCATCCATTTTCTTCTTAAATGAACTTGTCACCATCCCTGGAGGCCTTTAAAAAATGTGTAGATGTGGCATTTAGGGACATGGTTTAGTGGTGGCCTTGGCAGTGCTGCTTTACAGTTGAACTCGATGATCTCAAAGGTCTTTTCCAATGTGAATGATTCTGTGATTCTGTGATCTTTCCTTTTGCAAACTGCAATTTCAGATGTCTCTTCACATAGTCTTCTCTGTTTCCCCTTGATTCCAGCAGAGTGAGTGTTTTTTAAACTACTCTTTCTTAATGTTTGTGGTCCATTGTGCTGGAGAGAGTACTTTGCATGTCTTCATCTGACTTGTTCTGTCCTAACCATTTGAGAAATCCAGGACCTAATGCTTTAGGCAATGTGCCCAATGCTACAAAACTCCAAATACAAGTGTCAGAGTGCTGCTGGCTGCAGCTAACCAAAAACTTCTGATAAAGTGGGTTGGTAACTCTTCAAGCCTTAGGCATCCTGCTTTCAGAAATGATAAATGGATTCACAACAAGAGCTCAACAGCAGCATGGTGTTTATGCTTCTGGAGAGTGAAAGTAGGGTAGAGGGCTGGGTGCAGCATTAGTGGGCTTAATGCATCATGTAATAGCTTGATCTTTCTTTCCTCCCAGAGTCCCGATGTTGAAACATGAAGATTATTTACTGAGGACACCTCCAGTGAGCAAGAACTCCAGAACACCAGGGAGCAGTCATGGGAGTGGTTCGGGAAAGAAAATGGTTGGGTTTGGTGCAAACATGGAAGGTGGGCAAACCCTTCTGATGCAGACCAGGAGGGAAGGCACCCAGTCCAGGAAAGGTAAGGAGAAGCAGTACTGCATTGCAGGTTTTGTGAGTGCAGTTGGTGGCATTTGGAAGTTATGCATATGTGTGTTCAGGAGTGTTTTCAGTAAGATGCACAATTGAAGGGAGAGGATTGCAGGTTGTTTAAAACAACCTAAGAGAAGGTAGCTACATTTAAAGCAATAAAAAACATTTCAAATAACAAGTGGTGATCTTGGCTGCTGTTCCTGATGAAAAGATAAAAATAGCCCTTTAGTCTCAAAAAGCTACTTCAACGATTTATTATTTTATTTCCCAGAAGTGCAGTGGGGTTTGCTCTTTAAATGTAATCCTCTTTGCATTCTTTTCCTCCTCAAGTCATGACTTCTCCATCACAACCTGCTATTTTGCCACACAAGGGATATCTGTATTGCTAGAACCTGTCCTGCCCTTAGCTTAGTACCTCCCCTTAAGGAGCAGAGGAGCAGAGTCTTTCTTAGGAAGAGAAAAGGTTGGGAACAAAAGCTGCTTGGATGTTTCACCGCTGAGCCTTGAACATAATCCTTGGTTCAATTATGAACCAGCTTTTTTTTATTTTTTTTATTTTATTTTAACTTGTCAACCAGTTTGCTGTATATGTCAGCATAAAAATAAAGAAAATGGCAAAATGAGAAGAAATGTGGTGCAGTTCTCAAAGGAACAAATAACTTGTGTTATTGGTTAAGACCGTACCAACATTAAAAAGCAGTCCCTGTGAAGAAACTTTCAAAAGGGTATCATCAGCCAGGACCCAAACAGTGGCTGAGGTTAATCTCTTCCAAGGCACAGCTACAAAAGTTGGAAGCCTGTAAAGGGCTTGTGTCCAAAAAAATCAATTTCTAATTTGAAACAAAATCATTTTTGACTAACAGGGGTTCAGGACCCATTACTTTTGCTGTATAGTCTGCTGACATTTCACACTTTCTGTTGTGCACAATGAATCCTAATAGTCATTTTATAACATTGCTACACCAATCAATTTAAGCAAGAGAAAGCCGTTACAATTCTGCAAAGTTTCAGGGGCAATTTTCACTGATGGTTTTCTTTTATGTTTTTTTTCACCTATCTTTTTTTTTCCCCTTCTCTTTTCCTCTTCCTTCTGTCCCCCTCCTTCTCAGTACTGTAGTGATGAAATTGAGATTTTTCACATCTGGCTGATGGGTTTTGTTCCTTGGATGGGGATAGTCCCCAAAACGTAATTTATTTGCCATAGATCCAGGGGGAAAAAAAAAATCCAACTTGGCATCTTCTTCATTCATTCATTTCATTTTGTAGTACTTAGGAGAAGTTACAAGCTACATCTGGCTATTTCTCGTAGCAACTGAGCTGCACCTATGCTGATTTAGTGATTGTAGCGGTCAGCATGATCCCTGAGGATGGTGGGTATCTTTTGCATACACTTACTGGGTTTGCTGGCTTTGAAGATGTAGAGCTGTGTGGCAAAATTTGACTTATAAATATTGGCACTTGCTGTGATACGAGATAAAGTTCAGAGGAATGCTTTCAAGCTGTGGAACAACCTCAGGTCTATTACTGATTTGAATGGTTGTTTATCACAAGGCAAATTACCTGGCACTAATCACTGAAGTTGAAATCTTCTGTATTTTACTACCTTTCTAACTGGCTTCCTTCTGTTATATGATTTGGACTCCTTTAGCAAACATACACACATACTTGTTAAGTGTTTTTTTTCCATCTTGGGGGAATCATCACGACCCAGTGTCAAGATTTTTAATTCTAGATAGCCTGGACGCTGTCCTTGCTTTTGCTGGATATTCCCATCTGCTGCTGACCAGGGATTTCTGCTTCAGTGCAGTGTGGGAAAGGGGAATGAAGTCAACAAGGTGACATCTTGAGGCATGAAAGTTGGTTTATTTAGTCACACCCCTTAAGGTGTCCTTTTAGTCAAAACACAGCAGTGCTGGATACTGTATACAGAAACATGTTCAACTGAAAATTTCGTGATAGTTGTTAGTTGTTGACCTACTGACCTATTTTTTTCATGCCATGATCGTTCTGATCTGCTTGAATTACATGTTCTTCAAGATGATGACTCTCTCCAAGAACACCTTAGTGCAGTACCAGTGCTGGTATGGGACTTTGGGCTCACTATATTATCTTGTTATACCACTGGGAATGGTGACTGTATTAAGGGAACGGTACAGTCATGGTAATGTCCCTCCAGAGCAACATAGCCACTTGTGTCAGGTGTAAAATTATTAATTGTGAAACTGTTCCCATCCTGGAATGGTGGAAGGCTTTCCTGCCCACAGGACTGCTCATTTTCTGTGAGTATAGTGAGTTTGGAAAGGGTGATTTCCTGAAACGCTCACTTTTCCTTTCTCCCTGAAGATGTTTAGTAATGGGGAGAAGAGTACCGTTAACCTGGCCCCATCACCTCATGGAGTGGAAAGGGTCACTTCTGCTCTTTTTCAGGGTAGAAACTTACTGGAACAACTTAAGTAATCAGTTTTTATTCCCTCACTGTTGATTTTTGTCTCCTATTTCTGTTTGCTCCTTAATTTTTTTTCCTGTGCTTTAGCAGGTGTTTGTCAAACTTTTTTAGTTTCACCAGCAAAACTTTAGCAGTTGAAGCAATCCTGAAGACTTAGATCCTTTTAGCAGTAAATTGCTTTTATTGGTGTCACCACCAGCTATGTCAAAATGTACTAAAATCTAACAACTTGTCCAGTTAAAAAGGACTGGAGTACAGAAATGTGTGCTTCCTTTCCTTTCTGCTTTGGAAAATTTCTCTTTAGGGGTGGGAAACTTAAACTAGAATTTACCCATTGCACTCTGCAATACTGGGCACTTTCCTACGTGTCTGTTTAAAGTAGTCCTCTTTACCCCCTTCCTGAAATACTTCTGCATTGGAACAAAAGAAAGAACTATATTTCCCTTTGTGTCTATGTTGGGCATAATGTATGCTTGGTGTTGTGCAGCATGCACAGCTTTCCTTTCCATATGTAAAAGAAAGAGCCAGAGAAGAAGAATTATTTTAGCTCATTTTAGCCCTGTACTTTTCCAGGGGCTGATTTTTCTGTATAATGTTTATTTTTCAGTAGTTTTTCTAACATAGCTTCTTAGGGATTCAGGATCTGGCACTTCTTCCCTTGAGGGAAGACTCTTCCCTACAATCGAATAGAGCAATTAGTTAATATTAGCGAAGTGCTTTGAAGATGTGAAGTACTATATAAATGTTAAGTCTTATGAATATTACTATTATTCAAGTCATAAAGATTTCTTTTATGATTATCAACCTAGATTTCCCTTTGCTTACTTTCATCCCATTGCTGCTTGAACCAACCTCAGCCATATTTCTTCATTCTTAGTGTTTACACTTTCAAAATATAGACTGCTATATTTTCCCACTTTAGTAATGTTTTAGTTGTCTGTTTCTCAGGCAGAAATATACAACTATTTGAGTTGTCTCAAACGATTCTTTAATCTGCTTTAAATCAGTCTTGTACCAAGTTAGCCAAATTGAAAATAGTATTCTTAACATTACCATTTAGAAGACATCTATAATTGCTTTGGGGGTAGCTTGCCTTGCAAGCTTATTTCTAGTTTGTTTTTTACTATTATTTGCTACTCAAGGTTCTTTCCATCGGTGTCAAATTATCACACGATGTAAGAGCTTTTTCTTTTTTCCAAGGGTAAATGTGTCTATTCTTTTTCCCTGTTTCTTACTCCTTTAGATCATCTGCAATGTCTCCAGTCTCATACCATCTTCCAACACCTGCAAATCTAATTAATTTGCTGTCATTTGTATCACCCTAGTTCTCTATGACTTTTCATAAATAATTACCAGTCACTTCATAAATTCATTAACTAATTCCCTTTAGCCCTGAAATATATATCCTTCAGACTAAAGACTTTGTATCTTTTTTTTTTCCCCCTGATAGTTTTTTTTCATCAGCTTTATATAGGCAGGTATTATACATCAACAGGGTCTTCATTATCTTCTACTTGCCAATTTTCTTTTCCTTTATTTTTTTCTCCCAGTACATTTTAAAATTATTAGTAGCTTGGACATTTTTGGGATCATTATTGATTTAATCATCTTTGTATATTCACTTGTTTTTTGGCATGTCTTTTCCCTCAATCGACTTGCATGCTTTTATCAAGATGTATTTTTAAACTTTTTTTGTTTAGATATGCACTTATTTGGGTTTTCTTGCTACCCTTGTTTTTTCTCTGTGCAGCTTAACAGCCTCAATATATTCCTACTTAGTTTCTTTTCTTGTTTTCTGTTTCTAGCCCTGGTAATATTTTCAAACTTGGGTCTTTGAACAGTCCCCCTGAGTCTGTGTTGGCCACTTCTGAGTCCATATATTTTCTTTTTCGCAGACATACATCTCGTTTGCTATGAATGTAGTATGTTGACAGTGTGCCAGCCTTTTCTCGTATTAGGAATTGAATAGATTCTCCCATGTTCACCAGGTTTTTATTACTTTAGTATTAGTTTCTTAAAATCCAGCTGCCTCATTCCACCGTCATGTGAAATTATTTCTAAATATCTCTTATTTGATCATAAAGCCAAAAGTCTAAGCGAGAGGCTTCCAGTCTTTATGTTCATACCCGCTCTTCTCATCATGGATTGGCACACTATCAAGTTACCAGGGACACACAATCAGCATATATCCCCATGATATTTGCTAGAGTTCCTTCACTGATAATTAACTCTTTGCTAGGTGAGATTTTTTTCACTGCATGATACTGAAGCGCAATTCATTATAGCAGAGTGGTAAGAACCCATTTTTTTATTAACCTTCCTAAAGTGCACCTTAAAACATATGGGTTTACTAAATTTTGTGTATTTGTATAAATCTTAAATCAGGGCAGTATTTTAAATAAACTTAATCCCTTGGACATCTGTAAATTTTGCGCTGATGCTGGAATTACAGCCTTGTGTTGCTTCATGTTTCAGCATGGATGATAGATAATGTTGCTGTTCACAGAGCTGAGAAATATTTAGTCATGACAGAATTACATAAAGAGCTAAACACTGGTTTGACTTTAATTTTTGCTGATACTTGTGGTTTTTCCTATACTAACTGTTTAGTTAAATGATGTTGGTTGCACAGAACTAATTAGGCTAGATTAAAAAAGCCCAAACCCACAGGCTTTTGTGTAGTAGATCAGATTACTCCTAATTTTCATATTGCCTTTACCTCTCTGCTATTTGTGTAACTAAATCCTATCTATTTGGAGAGGAGAATAAAGAATGGAGTATCAGTTTTGTTTTATTGAAAGCAAAATACTGTTATACTTACACTTGGAGAAATAACATAGCACGTCTTGGGAAGCTGCATCTGTGAAACAAGCTGAATCCTGTGGATGACTGTAAGAGATGATAACAGTGCAAGTCTGTCAAACTTTGGGCAGTAAGATGGAGGCTGTAGTGTGTGCTTTATTCTACAGATTTGATCCTATCTGGTCCTGAAATGGATGCTGTGCACAGTACTGTCCACTGATGAGTTCTCTGATTGCAATTTCTCTGTATATGTCTGGCACTCCAGAAAGGTTTCAACTTTCAGTCCCAGTGTTCTGTAATAATGCAGAATCATGAGGCATCTATCCCAAAATTAATAGCCTCTGATGTCTGGCTTGTCTTCACTTCATTCCACAGGGACAACTTCGGGACCTAGGAATGATGCAGCCACATCTCTTGGGTTGATGGGCAGCAACAAAGCGCTTGCAACCACAGCCGTATCACCGATCCAGCATGACACTTCACGGTAAGCTGCTGGGTAATCTCTGGTTTAAGATTCTGCAAACACAACCATCAAATTCTCCTAGATGTAGGGAAGTGGCTGAATTTCTGTAATGTTTCATGTTCGCACTAGCTGGATGATATAAACTAAAACCTGCCGTATCCTTTTGACATTTATAGCAAGCCTTAAGTTGCTTTTTAGAATAAGAAAAGCAGGAATATGCCAAGTTCTAACATTTTAATTTTACTTAGATTTTGAACAGAAAGTATTTTGTGTTTCAAGTCCTGACACATTAAATGCCTTTGTAAATAATCTGAATGGACACTGTTAACCCTGTTAGGTTTTACATCCACGTGAATATTTTAATCCCTCTGTGTTTGCCTGCCTCTTCCCCCAATCCCATATTTTATCAAATGGCATTTCTTTTAAAACGTTTTGTATGAGAGTTATTTTATGTTTAATGACAAGCAACAAAATTACATTAAGTCAGCAGTTCCTGATTATACTATATATCTGCACTAAATGCAGTGGAAAAGCAGCATTATAGCTTCTGCTCCAATGAGAAAACTGAAAGCAGCATTGTTGTTACGCTTATGAGTCTGAAAACAACTTGCCTTCTTTAGGCAGGATTACATCTCTAGTGGTAAATGCCTAGAAGAACAGCACACAATCCCTGCTTTTCTTTGTCATATCCCATGTTTTCTCATAATAAAGCCTTCAGTTAAGCAACAAAATAAATGCAGATTGAAATATGAATTTGCAGTATTTTACACCACTAGTTAGGTAACTGTGCAGTGGCATAACAAGAATGTGCAGCTGTTCATAAGAAGAGTTAAATGTTTCTTGGAGGATGAGAGGGCTAGAGTCAGATTTAATCTTCTCTTGGCCCAGTGGACTAGGAAAATGTATGCTTGATATCATCCCTGTATTCTTGGCAGCAGCTGGCAGTTTATTTCTATCTTCTGAGAGAACTTGCAATATATAATAGGTGAAAAACCACTATCAATATTGACAAAATTGTGCTTACTTGCTATGGAAACACTTTTTTTTTCTTCTTCTGATGGGAGGGTTGATAATTCTAGGAAGATTTAAAAACTGAGTTGGATTAGGCTCTGTTTCCCACAAGTAGCTATATGTTTAAACTAACAGAAACCACAAGATTGCCTAAGCATTTCTCTTAAAAGCAAGGGTTACCTTTGCAAGCCAATCATAGCAGATAAAGTGTGTGTAAAGATAGCGCTTGATGCTGTCTAATAGTGCTAAGTTGAGATTCCATTCAAGCACTGAGAAGTAGATATAATTATTCACATCATACGACAACTGCTTAGAAAAAGGAATTTTATTCAAGAGGATTGATGATCTATTCTTTTCCACAGAGGGGAGTAAAATATTTGTTGAAATATGCTGTTAGAAATCATACCAGGTAAAGTGATCAGTAAAAGGAGTCTGATTAGCTGTCATCCTTAAAGGATTATTTTACCAGTTGATGACAAATTTTGAAAAATCCTGTATTTCTGGAGTGCTTTCTCCTATACTTCCTCACTTGCTTTCCCTCCGTTGGTGCTGTAGCTATAATTGACCATAAGCAGCCATGTTGTGCTTTCCCTTACTCATGGCCTTCTCTAATTGAAAATGGTAAATGGACAAGTATTTCTGGGGAGACCTAAAGCTGATTCTATCCTTCATCAAAAAACCTGCTTGGGCAGCAGGTTAGTCTCAATTTATCACGGAATGGTTATAAGCTTAGACTGCAGGTTTAACTAACTAAATTAATCAATATTGAGAATTATTGCTGCTTTTGTGCCACTAAAGTTAGGGTTTGTCAGCATGTTCATTATGATCTGTGATTTGGGGGGGTTAACAGCTTAACCACAACAGTTGGCATGGATCTGAAACTTGCAACACAAAGCCCTAGCCTAAGAGCAAATTTATTTATTCAGCAGTACATGTAAACCTAATTACTTTTGACTGTTTAAATTTATAGGACTAGATTCAACTCATGTTTGTGCCAGCTTTAACTAGCACAAACCCTGGCACCAGGCAGCAGCAGCAATGGAAAGCCTGCCAGGGAGAAGGTGTTGGAAAGCGGCAGAAGCTCCCTGGCAGCGTGAGGCATCAGGGTGCTAGCACAGCTTCTGGGAAGGGCTGGCTGGATAAGCAGGCATGGCAGGTAGAAGATGTGTTGGCGTGATAGCCTGTCTTGGCAGGGCTCAACTAGAGGCTTCAGTGTGTTACAGCTACCTCCTGCTTGAGGAAGAACTGCTGCAGTCCTACATTCTTCTCTGTCTCGGGATGAATCATGTCTGCAGCAAGAAATAAGTATCCCTAGACGGTAAATGTGAACCTTGAGAGCCCTAGTGGTAGACCTTTAGAAGGACCAGACTTGAAAAATGAACGCGCACAAGGTGATTTCAGTGATATCTCTGAAAGAAAAAAGAAACCCAACCTTACTTTATGTGGCATCCAGAAATGGGCTAATAGTGAATTTACCTGCCCATCATGCTTCTATGTCACTGCCTGTCAATGCCTTCCCTAATAGAGCCAAGCTGAAAGTTTGGCTACTCAGTGTTCTTAAGCCAAGTGTCTACACCTGCGTGGAGCCCTTGAAATTATGTTCACAGCAGGTCTGGAAAGCTTTTCTACTCCATGTGCTTATTTGTCTAGACCAAAGCCAGTACATTTGGGGAAAAAGAAATCACAGGTGAAGTTAGGGCTGGGCAAATTTGGAAGAGTAAGTTTGTTCTTTACCCCTAAAGCATAGTTATTCTGATTGTCTTAAACATTCCCTTTTTGGTGACCAGGAACATCTTTCTCGTAACTGGTGTTTGCCTAGAAGAAAGACTCTGGATTTTTGCTTTTGAGCTGGAGGGGCAGTGGAAAGGGGAAGCAGTGGCATATTGATGCTTTCATTTAGTAATGAAGAAGTTTTTACATAATCTAGATCTTAGCTATAATCAGGTACTGATTTCAGCAAAACAAGTGTTGTGCTGCACACAGAAGCAAAACCTTTCTAAATTAAAGTATTCAGCTACTTTTGAAAAAAAAAATTACAAATTGTACATTCTGAAAGACCATTTAATTTGATTACAGCCCTGTTGCAATTGTCAGGCTCTCCCCACGCAGAAACCGTTGTAGTGTTGAGTTTGGCAGAATAAGTTCTATAACACTGCGGATAATCAAGCACTTAAAAAGACACAGGCAAAGGTTGTTCTGCTCACCATGGAAACAGATAATTCTCCTGTAGCATTTTTCACTCTGGACATCAAAGAAGGGAGTTTAAGAACAGTTAGGTAAATTAAGGGATTGAGTGATAGTCTGGGATTTCAGCATTAAGCATGTGTTTTGTTGTTGCAGTTTCAAATCAAAGCTTTAATGCTTGCTGAATGCATTGTCTTTGAGTGAAGTTTCTTGTAGCCATTAAAATAAGTGATTTAGAAGTTCTTGCAATACAAATGCTATATTTGAGCTGTATTATTATCTGTTAGACTACAGTGGCCTGTTGGAGTTTTCATAAACAGATTGTATTGTGTAAATTTGTGTTAAGGGACATTTTAAAAACAAAACTATTTACCCAGTTGCCCAGCACATCTCAGGTGAATGTGTATTCAGGGACTTTTAAGCAAATTAATATCTGATGTAAAATATAATGTGCAGAGTTGTATACTTAATAATGCACACTGGAATAGTCTAGAGTAGATCTGTTATGCTGAGTGTTAGGAAATATGACAGTGATGAGATTTAAGCTTTTGCCTTACTTAGGTGGTAGTTGCTTTTCAGATCTGTGCATATTGGATGCTTAAATATGGATATTGACTTAAGACGATCTATGAGGTTCCTTCTGCTGTAGACTCCAAGCAAGCACTGACAAAGAAATAGAATTATTTTTTCCCCCTTAGGATCAGACACCGTTCAAGATTCAAAGGGAGCAGGAAACTTTAATTCCAGATTTAACTTAGGAACATTTAAAGAGATTAAAAGTGTGTTTGGAGCAGGGTGGTGAGTTAGTTTCTGAACATGGTAGGAGACGCAAATTTTGCCTACTCTCTGAGACAGCCAGCAGCTCAAAAAGTCCAATGTAGTTCCATATGCAAGTGATAAAACCAGACATTGGCAAATTAATCTCTCTTATTCACAGTGTAGGTTGTTAATTGTTCTCTCTGCTGGCTGTCGATATAATGTGAAATTTTCATTCCCCATTCAAGATGGAAAAAGTTGTGGCTGAAAATGTTAACATTTGCATTTTTATTTGTTGATTTATTTAAAGGACAGCCTCTCTTACAGCAATCCATCACTCAGTGACACCCCAAATATGAATAATGTATTGTAGACTTGCGGTTACAATGTGTAATAAGTGCCAGAGACAGTAGAAGAATGTTAACTATGTTGCAAATGTAATATTTATCGACTCTTAGTTTATTGCTTTCGAGGTTCAATAATACTGACCATAGGACATTAATATCACTTATCTTGATTTTAGTTGGGCACCTCTGTATGTAGAAATAACCCATCTATCTCATACTTACAAAATAAATGTGAATTTTACAGCGCTTTATAAGAAGCGCATTGTTGGTTTCTTGGCTTAATGCTCACAGTTCTCCTTTCCTGCCTTCTCATTTACTTATGTCTTGACACTGATCCCACTCCAGTTGTCTGACCCAGGTGGTGAACACCTCAGCACTCTTCTAGAGGCTGCATTTTCATCTTGTGCCTTAGATAGGATTTGGACCAAGTCTCTGTTCCTGTTAAAGACCAGTGTGACAAGAGGCTAGTTAGGTAGTTTTCCAGTGCTTTTGTCTGAAAAAGACAATGTCTGAGAGGCTAAAACAGAGATAACTACTTTTTTAGAAAGACATAGTAAATCTAAATCATCCGTCTTTGAGGATCATGGATATCAGACATAAAAGTGTTTAATTAGGTCAGCATTTGTTACAGACATGGCATTTATTTACAGACAAATTTTTGCTCAATGAATGGAAATATGTTAGAGCAACTTGGGAAGATTGGTATTTAAAATTCAGTGGTTCTGAGAACCAAAATTTTATTGATAACCTGCATAAGGAAAGAGTTTGCAATAAGACTGTGCTAACTTAGAAAATCCTTCGGTAGCAATTATTCTTGTCTTTAGTAGTTGCTCCAGAGTTCTACTTTGGAAGCTGATACCGACTGGGCAAACACTACTCCTTATCTACCCAGTTCGGTTACAACCACTAAAAGCTTTTGAAGTCTCAGGAGTGAAATGCAGATGTGAACCCAGGACTGGGATCTAAACCAAATTTAACAATGGGAGCTTTCAAGCCTGTGTTGAAATCAGATTTCACCTGTGAAGCCTGGCTCTTGGGAAACCTGGAATTGGGTTCAGCCATGAAAATGATAAGCCTTGATTATATTTCGTGTTGTAGACATCAAGTAAATTTTGAAGTGACATTCTGTATTTACATCTGAGGTTATCAAATTTAACACATCATTGGCTTCTTTCCTTACTGTGTGTAACAGGAACACCTATTTGTGTCAAAGCAGCCTACCTAATAGCTTCTTTGCAGTAACAGTTTCGGTGTGTCCATTGCTGACAAAGAAAATCATATTGGGAAATTCTGATTTGCAGTGCAAAAGGATTAATGTTAATTGCCAACTGTTGGCTGTAATTGTCACCCTCATTAAAATGCAGAATTATGTATTTCTTAGTTATAAATAACCCTTCTAATTGTACTTGATGTATGCCAGTTTAATCAAAAAGTACACTTGCAAACAAGCAGATATTTGCATTAATCTAGGACTGGATCTTTGAGTCTTTTTTGATCGTCTTTTATTCCAAACTTTGACTAGTTGGGGGAGGTCTATTACAGCTACATATCCTTTGCACATTTTTTTTTTTTTTTTTTTAGCTCTGTGGATCTGACAGGATTTTGTATTAAAATGAGGGAAAATGTCTTCTGGGAATGTTCAGTGAAACAGAAAACGTGTCAGTTTTGAAGTAGTTGGCAAGGTTTCCATCATTCAGTGGTATGACAATAACTTGATTGTAGTTTGAAAGTAATAGTAAGCAAAGGAAAATAGAGTGCAAATCATATTATGAAACTGACTTAACTCTTTACATAATTTTCATTGTTATCTTAATTACTTTTTTTACAGTTTTTTCTCCATGTGCATTTGTATGTTCTTAAATACTATGTTAAATTTTAAGTGAATATTGGTTCATTGCATGTTATTTCTGTTTGCATTTGTAATCACAGCTATGAAAACTTAGCCTCAAAATATTTTCAGGTTCCTTCTGTTCCTTGCTCTACTCCTTTGTCAAAAAAATTGATTTAACTGTATTTTTTTTTTACTCCACTGATACATTGAGGGCTCTGCATTTTACTTTTAAACATTGTCTTAGAATTAATGTAATGGCAATTTCTACAGAGCTTGGCAAATTAAGATCAGTCTTGGTTTCTGTCTTCATGGTTCTCTAAGCAACTCTTCTGCTCCTAGGGCTGTGGTAATTTCTGTTCTCCTATTTCATAGGCTTTTTCTCTTGGTTTTTTGGAGGTGATTTTTTTTGGTGGTTTTTTTGTTTGGTTGTTTTTTTTTTGTTTGTTTGTTTGTTTGTTTTTGTTTTTTTTTTTTCTTTTGAGGTGGGAGGAATTGGTGAATAATACATGCATTGTACTCTAAGAAGGCTTTATCCTTAAAGACATTCTGCCGTATTTCTACCACGTTGCTTATGTTTTAATATACCCCCCTTTTCTTCTCTCCATCACCTGCCTGGGTTTTTCAGGCTGTAAACTCTTTAGGGCAGGATCCAGCCACGGTACCTCTCCGTGGTTGGTTGGTCCATGTAATAACAATGATTAACTGTGATGATAGTATAGTTAGGGTGGAATTCATCTTGCTTATCTTGAGACAACTGAGCTAGTTATCCTTAGCTCCTTTTATGGTCAGTGATTTGTTTTAGAATCAGCTAAATATCCTTTTGGTGATACCTGTCATCCTGCGAGCTGTAAAATAATCCTGGAGGAATGGGCACTGATACCTTATCCCTTTTGTAGCTGAATATGTGGAACTAAAAATAAGTTCTTTGTCATCTGTATTTTCTTTATGGATTGGAGGCAAATGCAGTGTTAACCTATGTGCTGCATGGTCAGTGCCCTGATCATTAATATACTTTTAACGCTCACATTATAAATCAAAGGGCTTAGATATCAAAGATATGAAGCCCCCACTCTGGGAGAGGGAGTTTGTATGCATGATTGTGAACATACAGCATCTTCCTCAGCAGTAGCATGTGAGCTTGTGACGTGATAAAGTGTTTAATAAAAATCGTGGTGATGGAAGTTTGACTGCTTTGGGGAGTCCTTTTTAGAAGTGCCATGGCCCAGTGGTGCCCTGTAGCTCGAGTGCAGGTGACCATGGTGCTGCAGTGTTTCTGAGGTCTGAGTAGGACCTTGCTCCAGTCATGTCCCATCTCTGCTGGATAAACGTACTGTGCATCAGGAGAGGTCTCAGCAGGCAGACACAGCTCTGTGTTCTCAGTTATTTCCAGCTGATGAGTTGCCTAGTTAAAAAATATATTTGTGCCTCTCTTGTCACTTAAGGCCAGTAACCAGTACTTTATACTACCTTATTTGCTCTGTTTCCAGTTTTTAATGCTCTTTTTTAACCCTTTGTGATATTCTAGTTCTCTGCTTCAGTAAAGACACCCAGCTTTTGTTCATGCTACTATGAATAGCATGGTGTCAGCATCAAATGTTTCTTCCTTATTTGTCCTTTCTCTAGGCTGCTTATGAATGCATTAAAGAATTGAGACCCTAACAGATTTCTGTGATGCTCCACTGGTGACCTCTCTGGTCACTTTATAGCAGAACTAATTTTAATGTTTTATCTTAATTTCCTGAGTGTTAACCAGTTATCTATCCATTAATGGATTTTTCTCTTTGTTATGACAACTTTTAAGTCTTTGGTAATAGATTGGCTGGAGGGCTTTTGGAACTCCAGGTAGACTATTTAAACTGTATTTTCTTTTTCAGATGCAAAATAATCTTACAAATCTTGTAAAGGTCCCCAGTGAATGAAGACTTAATATGAAGTCTCTGCTAATATGTCGAGTTTGTTGTTTCTTTATTAGAATTTCTGTCAATCTGCTTGTTCTAAACATTAGACCTCTTCATTTGTAGATTTCTGCATCTTTCCAGATCGCTTAAAAAGAACCCTGTGTTTGCCCCAGAACTGAAGCAGTTTTAGGCTATTAGTTACACACTACAGTTCAGCTGTTTCATACCTGAGCTCCTTCAGAAGTCTGAGCAAGTACCAGCTGATTCCAGCAATTTATTATTGTTCATTCATCTCGACTTGTTCTGTAATTTATTTGCATGACATTTCAACTTTGAAAGGTCTTCTACCGTGTCTTCTGTAGCTTCAGAACCTTCGTAAGTTCCTGCATGGTGAATATATGTTCAGCTCACTGAGCTTTTCTGCTATGGCCTTATCATCCTTACCTACTCCTTTATAACTTCATTTCCTCTTGGCTTTAACAGATACTTAGACTTCCTATTTTTTTATCTACTTAAAAGTGGGATTTGTTATTAGGCCTTATGCTTTCAGCAGGATAACCCTTAATCTTTGACTGGAATTTTTTATTGGCTTTGATTTTGGCAGATTTTTTTAATTGTGGGTTTGCTCTTTTGTGGTTTTATCTTGTTGAGGCTTTTGGTGCCCCCCCCCCCCATCCCTCCTCCCTTGGTCTATCAGTTTATTCATTACATTTTCTTTATTTTTACCTGACTGGACATAACAATTCACTGTTCCATTTAAACTGATATGACTCCATTTCATCCTTCTGAAGTGTTTCTCAATAGGTTGAATCTTCATTTTCAGAGCCCTAGCATGACTGTTACTTTTAACAGGCTTTCTTATTTTTATATTGTTTCCACTTGTGAAGTGAAAGGCTGCTGTAGCAACTTTTTCCCCAACAGTACGTACTGTATTGGGTGTCACATCTGAGCAGTGCAATAGACTCCTCCCGATGTGTGAGACATTTTGTGGAATGAACAGCACAACAGACAGGGACTCTTCAGCTTGGAAAAGAGGTGGCTAAGTTTAGGATATTACTAGAAGTTCATAAAATCAAAAGTGACCTGTGGAAAAAACAATTCTTTATTGTCTTGTCTACTGGAGAAACTGGTGGCCATCAAACAGAATTGTGAGATGGCATATTCAGAGCATGTAACACAGAGAGTTCATATCCTGACCTCTCTCCATTATTGTGTTCTTAACTCCACATACTCCAAGACTGACACTGTAGTTTTCTCAACTTCCACAGCTTTTTAGCTGAAGTCTTCCTTAATGTATGGATTATAATAATGGTTTTTAAATAGCAATCTATTTTTAAGTAACTGTCATCTCTTAACATCCTTGTTAAGACATATCTGATTGGGAAAAACCCAGTATCTGGTTTTGCATCTCAATCTTACCGTGTTACATTTCTGTCATTAGTTAGGTAGGACATAATAACAATTTGGGCCCTGATTTTTTTCCTGGGTAAGGTAATGAAAGAACCAAGGTATCTTCCTTATTTGTGTAGGGAAAGTCATGGTGGTGTTTCAGTATAAAGAACATTGAACTTTGAACCCTTGAACTAAATGTGGTTTTATTTTTTAGGCTTCCCAGCATTACTTTGGGGAACCCTGAATCATGTAGCCTATCTTCTAGCATTCTAATAGAGATTTGAAGGAAACAGGTGGTGTAGTCTCTGGTTACAGACCTTTGTGCAAGCTGAGCGCACCCATTTTTACTGTAGGTATGACTTCTTTCCCTTCCAAGCCCACATTTCCTTTTCAAAAACACATACTATTGACCATTGTTGGGTTTGGCTTTGTGGTGGGCTGTGGCTAGAGCACTAAAGCTCTCTCTTCAACATTTAGATAATCTTAAAGGAAAACAGTATCTGGGTGAGTTTTTTACCATTTATTTAGTTGTAGATACTGCTTATATTTAAAAATTAAATTTTTAATAGTGTTTCTAGCTCCCTGGTAATTTGGGGCCATGGATGTTAATTTTGATCTGGGATGGTGCTCAGTTTATGGCCCCTTAAGGGGGGTGGGGGGAAGTTATGTTATTTCTTTTAGTCTGAATGTGTTGGGAGGGAAATAATTTTGAAACATGATGGAAAAATAAACTTTTTACTGAAAATAATTTGTATCTTTTTTCTGCCCTCTACTAAGTTTGCTCTGCCTGTTTTAATAGTGGTGCCTCGAGTGTTGTTTTTTCACCTTTGGTTCTTCCCACCTGTGAGTTTCAAAGTGTTTTGCTTTGTTACATACTGCTGGAGAACATGGTAAAAATTATATAGTTGAAGATGTCCCTGCTTATTGCAGGGAGTTGGACTGGATGACCTTTAAAAGTCCCTTCTGACCCAAACTATTCTGTGATTCTGTGAAAAAAAATACTGTTACAGTTTTTTTTTTTTTCCTCTGTAAAAAACAACCAAAGACATTCTAGAGAACTAATATATAATTTATGTATTTAACAGCTTTTAAAAGATATTCTCAAAGCCTCTAATGCCATTGTACTTTTAACTTTCGTTTTTGCTTCATCTGCGTTGAATCATCTTTTACTGCTTAAAACAGAAATTGGGTTTATTGAAACATTTCAGTTCTGATTATTTTTTAATAAAGATGAAGAAGGCTAACCTAATGAAATCACTGGAATGAAATGAGAAAAATTTTAAAAAAAATTAATAAGCTGAAAACTTGAAGTTTTTATTAAGTCACATTTGGCTGTATGTTTCTCTGTGTGTACTGTCTTGGATCAGTAGGATGAGAAACATGTCTTGTAAAGAAAGACCTTTGCACTGTTAGGCTGACTTTTTCTGTTACATTTCCAGAAGGGTTACTGGAAACTTGTTACCAGTAGTTCTTACATGAGTTAACTTCTGTGCCTGTGATCACAAAATTGTGGTTTGAGATGAGTGGTAGGACTGAATTCTGATTTTTGAATTTTTTTTTCCCCCCCCATAGTTCAAACCTGTAAATATATTTTGTAGAATGCATGTAGGTCCTTCAGTCTGTTGGGTACCTGTGAGACATCATAATATACAAGCAGCTTTATGATTTATGAGTTTGCAGACTTTTTCATACTCTTAAAAACAAAAAGCTTCGTGCTTCATGCAGATTATCTGTTAATTCCCTGTGGCACTGTGTCGGTGTATCTGTAGTATGAAGGGTGCTGTTTGTAAGTGGCTTTGCAAGTCTCCAGTCTGATGTGGCACAGTCTTTTAAGTGTCTGTGCCCCTGTCACAGGTTCTGCCCAGAATTTTTCAAGCTCTTCTCTTGTTCCAATGACCTTGTCCTTGCTGAGGAGCCTATGTTCTTCCAGCACTGCCTTTTCTTTTTACTGTAACAGGTGAAGCAATTCCTAGAAGGACTTTAACAGGGCTCCAGCTGCTGCTCATCCCAGCTTCTGCTTGACTCTGTTAATTGCTCTGTGCATCCCTGTTCTTACCCATATGCTTGGAATTTTGAACCTGTATATCTGCCTCGTTTGTAGGCAACAAACCAACCTCATAAGAGAGTTGTCCTCTCCCTCTCCCTCCCCTTTCCTTGCCAAGTTCAAATCTCTTTCAGTCTTTTTCATGTCTCCTAATGGCCTCTCAGCATCTAGATTTCCAGGCATGAAAGAAAAGCCTGTTTTCTTAACTCAGCTTGCAGTGACAGCTAGATACAACTCTGATGAGCATCTTAAGGGATGTCTAGATCACGAGAACGTACAGGCCTGTTGTAATTATCTGTACATTTTTCTTGCTCCCTCTCCTTCTGTTTTCTTAAGAACTTTTTAGCAGCAGACCATTTCTACCAGTGCACAAACCGTAACATCACATGACATTGACTTTACTCAAACCAGAAGATTTTTGTGCCAAGGTTGTAACATTGTATCATTACTTCATTGTATCTGTGTGAAAATTTTAATTTCACGCCCTGTGGACTTCACTGTCTCTGTGCACTCTGATCGTGTTGTTGCATAGAAGGGTAAGTCCCTGGGTCACATTCATTTTGTAGCGTATATTTGGGGGGGGAGGTTTTTTGGTTGGTTGGGGGGGGTTTTTTGTTGTTTTTTTGGTTTTTTTTTTAAGTTCTATTTCTTTTGTGAGCTCTTGCTGTAAAGTCAGCTCGGGATTTCTGCCAGGAAAATATTTGCAAGCTTAAATACTAAAATTTTTTTTACTAAGTTTTTTACAGTGTGTCTATGATCATTTTATTAAAGAAGAAAAGCTTGTATAGGCTTTTGGGCTACACTATGATAAGTTCATATATGAATAGATTCAAGTGATTTGGTGAAGTATGTGGGAAAGGGAGGGAAAACCCTTGTTTAAATATATCAATAATCCAGTAATCCTGGTTTTAATGAGCTGCGAACCTTTCTGGCCAAAAGTCCTTCGTTTATGTCTGAGTTGGTTTGTGGAGCTTTCTGGTTTGCAGGCATTGGTATTTTAAGCTTCCCTGCTTGTACCGTGCCTGTATTGCAGGGGTAGGTCAGTGCCCAGTCCTTGATAGTCAGTCCTTGCTCTTTTGTCTGTGTTGATGAAGAACAGTACTTCACTACGAACTCACAGAGTAGCGGAGTTGGAAGGCACCCTCCAAGTCCCTGTTTGAAGCCGTCAAATCTGGTGTGTGCTGGTGCCTCCAGTTATTTTTCTCCAAGTTCAAGACCTGAAGTTTCCTGTTGTTGCATGTTGTGAGATTCTTGCGGGCCCATTTCTCCCGCCTGCTGAGGTCCCCCTCTGCACACTTTCTGGCCTCTCTCAGTCTAAGTCTCTCAGTCTATATTCTGAAGAATATGGGAGTAGGAGGCTTAGTTTCTTGAGCTGTTAAATGCCGTGCCTTGTTTCGTAGCCTATTAATGACCTTATGTAGTTTCTAACAGAATCATGACTGTCTGCAGGTGTGTGGTTATCGAAAAGTAATCCTACAGCGGCCGAGATCATCTTTGCTAGTTACTGCTGGGAATGAGCAAACTAAAATTTCACTTCCCAGCCCATCTGTTCAGCAGCTGAAAGTAGGTAATTTATCTCAGTGGGACACCTACCACCTGTGTAAAGTTTTTGAAAGAGGTTGTTAGCGTGCGGTGACTGCAGCCAAGGGACACCAGGCCTGAGCGCCTCTCACTCCGAGCCTTACTGCTGTTTTTTTCTGTAGGGTGCCTTACAACCTGGTACTTGCACAGTGTCAGAACTGTTCTGTGCCTATATTCCTGTGAAGCTTACGAGGACTCTACCTGCTTTGCCATACAACCTGCTCTGGTGCCGGCTGTGTGCAGGCCCCTCTTTGACATGCTAAACCAGGCACCACCACCATGTTGTAATTTTTACAGCTACTGTTTTATCTCAGTGGCTCCTCTTGAATTATGTATCCTCATCTTTGATGTATGAAATCTCAGCTGATTTAAAGATTACCCCAGAGAGTTCAGCACACCTTGAAATGAATGGAGTGACAGATAGTCCCAACCTTTCCATATTTGAGCGCCGAGTAGGAAGTTTTACAGCAGTTGGGTACTGGAATACAATTTTTATTAGTGCATTGTTTTTCCACATATGGTCTGCACCCAAGCAATCAACATGTTGGGATGCCAGCGAGCTCAGTTGCAATGTTTGTTCTCAAGCGAACTGGAGGGAGTGGGTTCAGATAAAGAGCTGGTGCATAGGGAGATTATGGGCTGTTCTCTTAGGAGCTGGGCGCCAAAGGTTTCTGTAGATAAGGTACCCAAAACTGTGTGTGCCTGTCACTGGGAGGTGAGTAGAACAGAGCAAGCAAATGCAAATCTGGCTGAGAAGCAGTTGCTATCTGATGTCAGGCTTCTGAGCACAGTATGAAGAAAACAGAAGCAACTGAGCATAAGCTACAAATATAATGTCAGCAAGATACAGAACCACAGTGCATATAAACCTTAAGCACGCTAGCCTATGAAGCATACTTCAGTTTCTTCAGTGGGTGTTGTGGTCGCTCTGCTCCCTGCAGGAATTAGACTTCAGATGAATTGCAAGATCCTATTTGCCTCTCCCATTTTAGCATAGCAGGCATAAAGTTACTAAAGTGTCATTAACAAACTGATACCAGTTGAAAGCTGAGAGCAACAAGCAGAGCTCAAGTTTGTAGTGTAGTCTGGCCAGAAAAATGGGCTTTTAGCAAGGCAAAGTATGTCTAGTACCTGTATTTTGACTGTTGCTGTACCTTAAATTCCTCTGGATTTCTACACTGTTTCAACGTGTTACCTCTTCACCACACTCACTACTTAGTTATTTCTACCCTTTCTCTTTTTCTCCCTGTTTCCTACCAAGGAACTGCTAGCACAAGCACAGGGTCTATCACCATGGCCTTGCTACCAGGGATCAGGAGCTGGGAGATGTTTGCATTTACCTCTGGAGTGTAATTCTGACTGATGGGTTCTTATCAGGTTTGCTAAGTCCATCCATCCAATTGTCTATTTCTGTTTTGAAGACTAAGCAACCATAAAGTTGAAAACCATGTTGTATTTTTGGAATCTGAAATTTCAGACAATGCACTTATGAATTATTTATGGAGAATGTGTTTTCAGTAATGTGTGGCATAAAATGGAATGAATGCGTATCCATACTTGCCCTGAACTCTCCAAAGTGCATGCTAATAAACAGAATGATAACCTACCATCACTTTTGCCCTGTAAGATTTACAGCGCAAGCACTTTTTTGTGTGGTTTAATTCAAGTCAGTTTGTCAACTTCAAGCTCTAGTGTTTTGTTTTAAAGTACAACTTGGTGAGTGATTTTCTATTACTTAAAGAAATCTAACTGCTTCCCCCCCACACTATTTCAACCAGAGTTAGTGTCTAAATTTTTCTAGTCGTGTTTGGCATAGAGCCACCCTAAGTTATGCTTTAATTCACAATTAGAAGGAAGTGGCAATTGTGCAAGGCAGCAAAAGTTTCATTTAAAGTGGCCATTATACAAGATCATGATTCTATGGAATGATTAAGATATTGAAGAATATTTCAGATATTTCTAGGTTTTTGGCCATTTGGAAGTGCTGGGCTTATTTAATTTTTTAAGCCTCCCTGAAACAGCTTTTTCCATAATGACAGTAACACAGAACTCTATATTATCACAACTTGATGTTTACTTGTGTCTGAATTGTCAAATGGCAACTTGTTTTCACTGATATAGCTGACAGGGCAGAGATAATTAAGAAACAGAAGAATTTGAGTGCTAGATTTGCTATTACACACTCCATGCCACAGCAGAAGAAATTAAGCTGACAAGCAGGATAGGAAGAATCATGCAGATCCATAAGAAGAGTTGCTGTTTAGGTACAGCAATTGACTGTAACATATTTTACCGGGATAGAGAGAAAAAAAAAAACCCAGAAAATAGAATGGTAAAATAAACTATTTCCAAGCATTCACTGAGACATCTTATTTCCAGAGTGTAGAATCTTGCACCCCTATACACCCCAGTACAATAAATGGCAGCAGGCAGGGAAGAAAGCCAACCCCAGTGAAGTTGTGGCAGAACTTCCATTGGCTTCCATAGGGTCATGATTCCAACCCAATATATACTTAAAACCACTGCAGCCTGATCTTGCTCCTCTGCTCAATGAGGTTTTAAATCTTGCACAGCTAGTTGCCGTTCTTGCCACAATGGTTAGAAAGTCAATGAAAGCTCACAGTTCAGTAACTAAATGACAAGGTAAGAAACTTTGGAATCATAAAATGATTATAAGTGCTTGACCTAAAACTATGCAGATCTCCCAGTGACTGTACGACTGAAGCAAAAAGTTGATTTGTTAGCTGGCAGGCTGGGACTTTGGACTGAGCTTGTGAAAAGGACAGGTTGCTAATCCATGTAAATGGTTATAGACTTTGCAAGCTATGTGTGGTGGGGTTCTTTTCCCCCTAAGCCATGCCTCTTAAAATTGTTTTGTACTTATTTAAAACCCACAGTGTTCTAGGGTGTAAGGTAATCCCAACTTTGCTGAAAGCATGCTGGGAAGAAAAGATGAAACATGGAAAAGGAAATCAAAACTTAGGAGCAACACCAAGAACGGCAGAGAGGAAGTGCAGAGTTGCACCATGACTTACATATGCAACCCTTTGTCAGAGGCTTTAGTACATTATAAAAGAAAAAGCACAATTTTTAAGATGATTCATTGAATTAGAGTTTGCTTTGAGGGGAAAGGTGCTTGGGGACAAACTTGTAAGAGCAAAAAATTGAGAAAAAAGGCTGTTAAGGCAGGAGATGTAGGGGGATGAGGTATGGCAGAAAAGATGATGACAGCTTAGTTTTGGCCCAGAACAATAAAGGGTGAAGATCTTACTGAAGATATGCTGTGATGACAGAGTGCTTAAAGGGAATAAAAGCTAAGCGTGCTCTGAAGTGCAAAGTTATTATGTAATATCACAGCAGAATCAGGGCCCCAGGTGCTGTACATATACCGAGGTTCATTTTCTGATCTGAAGAGCTTTCAGACTTGATGAGAGAGAAACGGGTGTGTGGGAGGGGAGAGAAGGACAATACAAACAGAGTGATTGCAGAAGGTGGTTGTTAAACTCCATGGTAGTTCCGTGGTTCTGTAATTTCTCTCTTTTATACAAAAACTTCATTCTAAATTATTCTTCTGTCAGTGGCAGATCTGATTTAAAAGGTTTCTTTACTTCCCAGCACTCATGTCTTTGTTCACCCTCCCCTTTCCAGAATTATTACAAGCTCAGTTATGCCAATTCAGCTGCAGCCTGCAGCCATACCTTAGAAGAAATAATCTCTGGTGTTTCTTGTTCTTGGGGTTTATTTATTTATTTATTTATGATTTAGCTACTAAAAACATACAGAGACAAAAACAATGAAGAAGCCCTTTGAATTGTGTTTGGCAGGCTGGTAACAGGCTAGCAGGGTATGAGGAAATAATAGAAAAGGCTGAGTACCAGGAGCAAAGAGGTAGGATAAATAAAGACTGGGAGCATTGAGATGGGAGTGTGGAAAGATGAGGAGAGCAGGTTGTTGGTCTCTGACCAGCAGGTAAGTGAGAATGGCCTGTTTGTGCAGCAAGGAGGAATGAGAGCAGCAGTAACTCTTATTTTGGTAATGACAGCCAGTTGGATGCGATCACAGGTGAAGCAAGGGTGAAAGCTGGGGAAGAAAAATCTCTTTATCAGCCCTGCCTTAGGGCTCAAGTTTTCTGAGATGCTGTTGCTGGACCTGGTGTCCTTTAGTGCACTGGCTCTGCTTGGTATGCAAAGGGCCAGGGCCAAAGCAGCAGTGCTCAGCCCCTTTCAAGACCAAGTCATCTTTAACTCTTTACTGCTGTTTATCACGCTGGGAAGGGAGGCTTGTCCCTTAACACTGCCAAGCACAGCATATTTTGGTTAGCAAAGGTGTGATGCTGTTACTCAATTCTGCTGCCTCTCTCCAAATCCTCCTGTGCAAAGGCTGTAATCTCTGATGCTGTTTTCCACAAGATTTAGTGATAGTTGTGAGTAACCCCAGAAAACAAGGCATTGAATTCATCAGTGCTGTAGGTCTTGCAGCACACAGTGATGTGTTGATACACTGCTCTGCATCACATACACATAAGAGAGGGACCTGTGGAGCAAGGAAGCAGCAGCAGAAAGGCTGAGTGTGCACAGAGAAGCATTGCGTGAGTGCTGGAGGGAGCTGATCTCCTCTCTGTTTCAGTGTAATCCCTCCAGGGGATATGGTGCTTATTTCTGGGTGATTGCTTACTGGAAAAAAAATTGTCAAAGATGGAAGGAGAGTGGCAAAATCTGTTGCTATGCTAGAGGTATTGATTTATGAGAGAAGATTAAAATACGTGTGGCTCAGATAAATGTTGACTGAAACTGGAGCAGAACAGAGAAATGTAATATTGTTCAAATACTTAAGGCGTATTTGCACCAAAAAAGAAGACGAATTTCTCAATGCCATGCCAGATCTTTAGCCACAACTAATAGGGTGAAGCTAGGAGGAAGAAAATCCGCTTTATTTATCTCTAGCTGACTATCAGAAACATATTTTTATTCATGACACATACCTTTTCCTCCTACCAAACTCTGAAGAAAAAATTCATGGAACATTTGTGGCACTTCCCATACTATTCTGTTCTCCTTAATGGTATGTTATATATTTCCCATTGGGCTTTGGCTTATCTATTTTGACAGTGTGCTCTTTTGGAGAGAGGACTGCTCTTACAAGTGCTAGTACAGTTGGTCCCCTTGATCCTGATCAAGGCCCTTTAGGTTATACCGTGGCCCATAAATAAGTAATAATGGTAATGATAGCATGAGATATATTTAGCTGTGCAATGGCTTCCCAAGGAGAGCAGAGAGAGGCTGATTGTTAGCAACAAATGTGAGGAAGCACACTGTGGGGAACAGTTCTGTCAGCAGGGAGAGGGCTGGATGATCTAATAAGTCTTTTCCTTCTCTAGGTTATGATTCTGTGAATACTGCCTCGGAGAGCTCTCTAAAAGTCTCTGATACTATAAGCTCTCTATTACGTGGGTGTGGGTTTTTCAGCACTCCGGGAGGCTCTTGCTGAGGACAGTGTATAAATATATTCTGTTTTACGTTGTGTGATATATTTTAAATAAAAGGCTCAGATATTTTTTTAATTGCTTTGAAATATTCTGCAGTCTGATCTTTTTCTTTAAGAATTAAGAAACTTTGAGATGCTCTTGGAAAATGCAGACCCGTTACAGGTGAGAAATACATCCCCACCTGGAGTTGGTTTAAATACAATGAGGCACTGTTGAATTTGCCTCCTCCTGTATCCCACAGTGAAATACCTGCTCTGAGTCCCAGCCTGCCTAAAAGCAAAATGAGAATCTCAGGCTATCCCAATCCCTTTTTTCTGATTCTTGACTTGAATCTTGTTCATTCTTGTGATGTTTCGGCCTCAAGAATTGCCCTTCGTGTTCCTTTTTTTGTGTTTTGGTGTCTTGACATTCAGTACATGGGAATATCCCCCCAGGGTGTATTTTGGTCACTGAAGATGCAGTTCACATGTGAAAGGCAGGGTCCCCTATCTTGAATTGTGGCCTTTCAGGAAACAGCTGCAAAGTCAGCTTCTCTATCGCAGCTTCTCCATCTCTTCTCTTCCTACCCATTCAGCCTCTAATGTTCATTGACATAGTCATCGCAAGTTTCCTGGGCCAAATAGGATGCTGGTTAAAACCTGGATTATATTCATAGAACAGGGAGGGGAGAAGAAAGAGTATGAGGTGTCAGCTCTGACCTCTGGATCCTGATTCAGTGGACGTGATGTGTTTGGATTTTCACAAGGACTTTTCCAAAGTTCCACACAAAAAGCTGTCAAAGAAATCAACTTTCTGCAGGGTTGGAGGACAAGTCCTTCTATGGATTTATTGGCAATTAAATGATAGCAGGCAAAGTGACTTAATGTTCATTTTTCATGATGAAGAAAAGTTATCAGTGGGGTCTCCCACAGGAACCCACTGAACTGGTTCTTCACCAGGGAGCTGGAGAAATAAATGAACAGGAAAATCTCCTGGGTGACCTAATAAATTTGTGGGTGATACTAAGTTTTTTCACATGGTCCAATGAGCATGTCAACTGCAAGAAAATAAAAAAAAAAAGCAGTGAATAAAACCATAATTTACCTAGGAAAGAGTTATCAACGTCATGCCTATGTGATACTGAACTCAGAGCAGGCCGTTAGGATTTTGGAGTACAAAGTTTCCTAGAACTTCACAGAACTAGAGGATACACAAATCTTGGTGCACTTGCATTTTGATTCTGGTTGGTCCTTTGCTTCTCAAGAAAGATGTAGTGGAGGCTAGGAAAGGTGCCCAGGACAATTAATTTGATCAGCAGGATGAAGCAGCTGTCATTTAAGGAGAGACCAAGAAGCTGTGATTTTGGATAGGAAAAGACTGAATGAGAAAATGATCAGGGTTTGCAGAATTGTGAAGGTGATGGGGAAGCTGAAGGTGAACAATTTTTTGCCAGATTCCACCAGGTAAGAGAGACTAACTGCAGTCAATCCTTAAAAAAAGCATTTACAACACTAGTAAGATGCAGTTAAAACAAAAAACAAAAGTTTGTCCTTCACTAACAATGAACTTCCTGAGCAGACTGTCACAGGACATTGTGGAAGCTGCAGGCTGAAGAAGGAATTAGTCAAATTTATGGGCAATGAGTTGGTATATATGGATGTTTTTAAGGACAAGCCATGGAGATACATCTCGCATCCTTTATGCAGTAATTGTGGATGCAAGAATAAAGATGTCAGAGAGTGGTTAGGACTCTTTAATTTGGGTCTTTGCCCAAAGAGCTTGGGTTAACTTGGGCGTGGGTGATCGATCATCACAGTTGTTTCTTCCAGATAACCTGAGGTTGTATCCCTAGTGTGGTGTCTTCAGGTTTCAGGTAGTTTTGACTGCTGAGGCCACTTCTTATCTGCATCTGTTATTTCTCTGCTTTTATTTGCCCTGTTTGTTTCAGTCAAACAGGGGATTCGATATTTGCTCTATCATAACAATAAACTATTTAATTTTCTGTAAAATGGGCCTGTTCCCTACCCCTTGAATGTGTTTTTAGCTGTATTTAGCATTTGTAAAGTGCTCAGGGGCAGGCAGTGTTTTATGAATACAAAATAGTGTTAGGCTTTGTACTTAGGCACAATACTGTACCGTAATTCAGAGGCAATTCATGTAACATTAGTAAATCACTTTGAACTTTATGTTGAAAATATAAGCAGTAGTATAAAAATAAACCTTTTTATTTCCTCTGGTATATACAGTTAAATAAAGTAAGCCTATACAGCTACTAATCTCCAAAGCCATATTACCAGTATGCTTTGTTGAAATGCCATCACCTTGCAAAAGACATTCCATGTGTTTTGTACACATTTATGGTCGAAGAATAAATTTTCAGAGACTGTAAATGAAAAGATATCTCTGAATATAGTGATCAAGTAATATCTGACACTGCTTGTTTAAAGAAATATACATATATCTTACTGCCAGAGTATTTATGACTCTAATAAGTTTAGTTATTTTGCCTCATGGGGAAATTCCTGCTCCTCCAAATATCAAACTTGTTGAGGTTGTGCTGTTTTTTTTTCAGGAAGGAACAAATAATATTATTAGTTAAATGGGACTGCACAATATGAAAATACATTAGTATAGTTTAAAAATTGGACATTGTGTAAGAATTATAATATATTTTACTAGCAATGGGAAATAGAAAAACATTAAAAATTCAGTGGTGTATCCCAAATGTCTAAATAAATACACAAGCATCATTGTTCAGCCCATTGAGGCAAGGATGCTCAGTGGTTCCCTTCGAGAGCACAGTTCTTTCTAATATCCTGCACAGTGATGAGTTCTGTGCATCACTCTTGCATAATTTGACCATTTTTTAGGTAGTGTACACTGTGGGACTCTCTGAGCTCTGATTGCCCCATAGGTTTTATTAGAAAGAATACCAAGTGGTTTCAGGTGATTTCTCAGCAACCATCCTGGGAAATAAGTGTTCTTATGGTTCCCAGAGCATCAGCCACATTAGTGTGTTTGTCACAGAAATGTGAAAGTCTTCCTTCCCTTTTGATTTGGAAACACAGGACAAAGCAAGATGCACCTGTAGGTGTTCAGAGAGCTGTACTCCTGCTGCACAGGCAGTGAAAGAGAAATACTGTGGAATGAAGGATTTGGCTTTGTGCCATCTTGTGTTTATTTTTTTACTGTTTTCCTTTTTAAAATGTGAATGTTTAATGATCTGTTCTGAATCATAATGGTTTATGATGTTTCCTGTTACCTTAGTGGTAGGCTACAAAACTCCCTTACATTAAGAATTTGCAAACTCCACTAGATACTTATTTAATTAAGAGCTGGCGCTGAAAGTTTCTAATAAAATTTCCACAGGGGCTTTAGGGCCTGAGGAGCCAAATTTCCAGCAGCCTGTGTTAGTAGTGCAGAGGAGATTAAGTGAATCCTGTCTCAGCACTGTGCAATGCCTGACCAGGATGGATTTAGCCACCCATGTCACAGTTCTGCACTGACCCAGCTATACCAGCTTGATCCCAGTGGTCCAAACCTCTCAGATGGTTTGGTCGTCTCTGTGCTGCTTTCTGAGCTGTGTTTGGAGTTTTATGTTCTACAATAAAAGCAAAGGTGAAATGTCTTCATTGGAAGAGAGCTTCAAATCTTACCTTGGTCTCTTCTCTCTCCTCTCATCCCTGTCCTCTTGCACATGGCCTTGCCTTCCTCCTGCTTTGTACACTAATTCTTTGTGTTCCCTCTCCCGATGGCACTTTTGAAAACTTTATGATGATTACTTTCACCAAACTTTGTCTGTCTAAGTAGTTAGAGTTCTAATCCAAACTTGTAGACCATACAAATTTTCCTCTCCCATGATGAAACATGCAGACTTTCAAGCTCATGAAAGTTAGATGAAAAAGTATACATGGGGGAAGTGTCAAAACCAGAACAGACTTAGAAAAAAGATTATTTTCCAGTCTGTTGCGGAGATGCTCTTTCCAGCACACTGGCAAATGTACCAAAAAGGTGAGGACAGACTGAATTATCACCATCCTTAAAGGGGCAGTTGCCCATGTCGTTTTCCTTCTGTTGAGAGGGCAAAACCCATCAAAGCAAATGAGTGTAAGAATCTAGCACTGATGGGACATTTCTTTGCTTAGCTGAACATCTAGAAGTGAGGAGTTTCTGTCTGTGGCTTAATGTTCAATGCTGGTACTTCTGCAGAACTTTTGGGAATTTTTTCTCCTTGGGAAGCATGAAAAATGCAAGGGGACCCTTGGCTGTTTGTTTGCATTAAAACAGCATTCATAAGCCAAGTTTGCCAGATCAGTTTCCCTGTCTGAAGTGTTCTGACTCCTGAATGCCTGATTCTGAAGCTTTGACTTCACTGAAGCCATTAAGTGTTGCATTAATAATAATAACAACCACGAAGCCTGTTTTTACTTATGCATTTATTCAAGTCATGCAAAGAATACATACCCTGGTTTTTTAGAGAAAGTTTCATTACAGGATTTGAGCATTCTGACTGTGTCTCTTAAATATTAGGATACAAAAAAAAAAAGGTGAAAAATTTGTCTTTGCAAGTTTCAAACCATTCTAGGTCTACTCTGTTGCCTCCAGCCAGATGCTGTCTGATGTTGCCTAGACAAACCAGGGCAAACCATTATCCTGGGATTAAACACTAAATACCTGCAAGGAGCATTCTCTTTATCAGATAGCGCTCTGTTAGCAGAGTTCATTCACTTTATTGCATATATAACTGTGGTGTCAAATAGACTGATTTACAACACCTGGTCTTTTAAATAATCTTTGCTATTTGCCGCGCTTGTAATCTGCCAAATCATTTAGCCTTCCTGATAGCAGAAATGCTGTAAAACTTAGATAAACCTGCAGAAGAAATGAACTCGGAGGTACTGCTGAAATCTAGGGCCTGCACGTTTGCTATAAATGCACTGGCTGGTTTGGTTTCCCCCTGCCTAATCTGTGATTGAATGTGGCTGCTGGAGAAATTGAAATTTTATGATAGCACTACCGTCAGAGGAGATAAGCATTTGTATGCTAGACTAGATTAATCTAAAAGGAAGTTTTAGGTGTGGCTAATGAAACCAGTGTATGTGTTAACTGGGTTTCTTTGGGGGTTCAAAGCATATGTCTGTATCTATACAGAGTCTAGTCCAAAACTTTGTGTAAAAAGTCTCGTATATCTATGTGCTAGTTCTCACTATCAGTGCAGCTTATTCCATTTTACATTGGAGATATCTTTAAGGAGCTTCACTTTTTAAAGGGTATTTCTGAATCCTAATACAAACTACAGACCCCTCTGAAATGGTCTTGTTTGACTACCCAAAACTCCATGTCCTTCTGAACTTTTTGGCAAAAGATATTTGCTTAGGGTTAGCCACTTACAAGACCCATTTGAAACAAAAGCTGGTGGTTTTTTCTTGGGTTTGTTTGTTTGTTTGAATTACTAATTTTTTGCTATTAGGAGTGATTTAAACAGACAAGTAATAGAAAGACACATAGCTTTAAATGTGAAAAAGAAATCTGCAAATTGGCTTTTTGACATGCAAGCTAGTACATTTGAAGGAAAAAAACCCCAATCTGTAGTCAAACAGGGGAGAGAGCCCTGTGAGGCAGTAATGTCAAGCCAGTCTGTGTTAGAAATGATGGTGACCATCAGACTAGAAGAAATAATAAAAACTGAAGGAAATAAAAGCATTTATGGAATAACTTCAGTGGTCACCATTAACACCAGTATTGAACCATGAGTACCACTGTTAACTCCTTTGAGCCAAGGAAGCAGTTGTGTGTCTCAGACATAACAGCAAGTGGTGACCTTGTCGTGGACAAGCATTTGTCATCTCAGGCTACCCAGGGAGGTGGTGGAGTCACTACCTCTGGTGGCATTCAGGAAATTGCTGCACATGGCACAGAGTGCCGTGGTCTGGTTGACAGGGCAGCAATCGCTCACAGGTTGGACTCGATGATCTTGGAGGTCTTTTCCAGCCTAAATGATTCTGTGATTCTGTGACAGTTTCCTGATGATAGATGGGACATAGCACTCACTGGTGGAGATAATGAAGGGTGTTTTGCCTGGCATGGCTAGTTTAGGGAAGGAAAACCTTTTACCTCCTGCATGAGGCTACTGGACAGCACAAGTAGGGGGTCTGCCGTTGGGATGTACTTTGGCCACTGCTAATCTTTCACATCAGTAAACTGTTGTGAATGTTCTTAAGAATTTTTCATCCCATCTGAGTTGACAGACCTACCCCAACTGTATTATTTGCTTAGTCTGTCTAGGTTCCTATTGCCATGAAAGGAAAAACAGAGGATATTCTCAAAGCAGGAAACAGCTTGAGGTGTTTTCTCGTGCTATGAATTAACTCTTTTTGCTTCCAAGAGAAGGACCCTATGGGTGCAATCCACAGCACCAACTTTCAGTTGTTCAGTGTTCTGTGCCTGATAGTCTTTGAACACGTGAGTTACCTCAGGGTTGGGAACATCAGGCAAGTTAGTGCTAACAACAGGATGGCACAAAGGGGACTTTCGGGTAAAACTCTGGAGTGCTATCTCTTGGATATCACTCTTAGTTATCATTTAGATATCACCAGAGAACAGCCTCCCTGGGGAAGCAGTGGAAATGGTATTGTTTAAGACATTTAAAATTGGACAGGAGGAAATATATTGTAATGATCAATCCTGTGCTGGTATTTAGATCAGGTCTTGTCTCGTGTGAATATTAATAGGAAATCTCTGTCTGAAGTAACTGCCATTATTCAGTGTGCATTAGCAGATAACGCTGGCTTGCGACCTTCCCCCACATCTGTACTCCCACTTAAAGGACAGCCTAACTAATGCTTACACCTTTGCCTTTTCTCTGGGTATCTTTGTATTGCCTTGCTTAGATCCTATTCCTTGAGCGCTTCCACCAGTCAGACTCCATATAGTACATAGAGATTTACAGGAAGCACATGCAGTTTGTGGCAATAGTAATAAAGTCTCCTGCTGTTTTCAAATCCCTGGGAAACTAAATCAAGTGTAGAGGTCTATTAAAAAAAAAAAAAAAAGGTGCAGCATGTCGCTTTACCATTACTGTTGTGGGTCTGCTTTTTACCCACTCTGTGTGTTTGGCTGTCATATCTCTGAGGTCTGTATTCAGTCTCCAGAGTGCAACTACGACATTGCACACCTCAAATGGAAAAGCTGATGAAACAGCTTAAAATAACCTGAGCACCCATGGTTTGCTCACCTCTTTTCCACTACCTCTGTGCTGTCACTGCTGACGGGAGCCCATACAGCAAAATTCGTTCTGTGCTGGTGGCCCCCACCAGGCAATGCAGGTTTAGTTTGATTTATGGAAGCAGGAAGACTGGATTCAATTCCTGCATGGTGCTGAGATCTTAATGGAGCTCTGTGTTCTTGGTGTGCCTCTGTAGGTACGAAGCCTGTCTTCTGGACCTGGTTGAAGCGCTGAGTCCGATATCTGCCCCGGGACAACCCAGCAGAGAATCTTACGACAGGAGCAAAACGCGCACGCCTCGCCGTGTGAGCCGAAGGCTGTCGTCGTCGTCGTGGTACCAGAGCCCTGGCAGCTCCAGGAGCAGAGCAGAGGAGATGGAGGAGAGCCGGCTCCTTGAGGAGATTTTCTTCATTTGACACAACTCATTGGTCTACAGCCAGTTTTTAAATTATTTGAGTGACAACCGCTTGTTTTCCCTCTTCTAAAACACAGCTAATTATCATGCAGTTTCATTTTGGATTTAGTAATCATGATGCAAGTATATTGTTGGGGTAGGCCAATCAGAAAGCGTTAACTTTTTTTTCTAAACCTTTCATGTGCCAAGTAATCAATTTAAAATAGAATTTTTTTTAATCTACAACATTTTCTAATAGATTGAAGTCACAGTTTTGCCAGCTTCATATCGGAAGTATATTTCATTATCGATTTTTTGGCTCTAAAGCAGTTTGCAAGAACTGCCTAACATTGAAGAACCAGCATGTTCGAAGTAGATTATTTTCTAATTAAACAAGTCTGTTTAAAACTTGGCATATTATAAAGGTACAAGCACTTTATTACTTTTTCACTGATTTTTATTATCTACTTTTTTCTTCAACATTCTGATATTTAACATGGTGAGTTTTTAGGGGATATATCGTAAGCTCAACTCTACAGTGTCTGATAATGTTAATAGATGATGTTGCTGGTTGATGTACTAGGCACCCGTTTGAATTATATTCCTCTTTAAATCAGTGCTATTTGACAGAGTTTATGTGCTTGGTAACCTAACCCTGAAATAGCAGAACAGAGTCAGACATTGTAGAGGTCCAAAACCTATTTGATGTACTCTTCAGGATGAAATACATAGTAGTTGTAGTATAAGAGCAGTCTTAAGACATTTTCACTAACTTGCACTATTTTGATCCTGTATCCAGGCTCCATTGTAAATAAGACAAATCAGTAATTATTTCCACTAGCGGCTCGCAAAGCACATTTTCCTGCCAGCTTTAATTATTCATGCTGTATCTATTTCAGTTTATTTAAATGCACTTCCATCTACTGCATGTACTTGGTTATTTAAAGAAATGTGCCGAATTGGTAAAAATGACTGCAGATTACAGGATTAATGGTCATTTTCTCCACAATGCAGTGTTCATATTTTATTGTAACAGTAGCCACCGGCATGTGTTCCTAGAAATATGAGACTAAAATACTCATTTTGCACAGTAAAATTGCAGCGAGGGAAAGGTAGAATTGAGCCAGCGCGGGCAAGTTCTAGGCCATTTGCTCCCAAACACCGCTTCGTGGGCCGGTACCGCTATTCAGACGGTCTCTTTAGGCAACCCTGCTTATCTTAATGGCAGGGAGTCGCTGTGCTGATCCTTGGGGTCTGGCTGCCGCCTGCCTCCCTCACGCTGCCTCCTGTGCGGTGTTCGGTGCTCTGCGAGGAGCTCGCAAGGAGCACGACGAGAGCGCTGGTGCACCTGCCCCTGGCAGCACTGTGCTCTCGTGGCAACGAAACACAAGGAGGATGAAGGGGAAGAAGGAACCTCAGGTTAACTCTGGGCCGCTTCGCTCAGGCCCAGTTCCTAATCACCAGTTAGGTGATCCTGGTTTTGCGCATCCCAGCTGAATTTTAAAAGCTGCTTGGAGGAGTTTAAAGGAGGGAAGCAGCATTGCTGGACCAGAAAATTACTACTGTGGAAAGCCCCTCTGTGGTCTGTCCTGCTTTTAGTTAAGTATTACAGTTCTTTGGAATATGTCCATCTGCTGTTGAGTGTCCTGCTTGTTCTACCCCCTGAGCCTCTGAAGGCACAGGTTTGTGCTAAGAGCCCCAAAGATGTATTCAGTGCCCTGACCCAAGTATAGCGGGTGGGGAAATGTTTTCTCATTCTGCTGGCTGAGTAGTCTGCTGCTTGAAGAGGGCAGGAAAAAGGAGGAGAAAGAAGAGAAAAATGTACAAAGACCAGCAGGAGGACTGGGGATAACTGTCATATAGATCTTAGGGTTTGGGGTTTCTTTACGGAGTTTTTTTAGTTTTGTTAGTGGTTTTTTTGTTAAGGTTTGGCATTTATAAAGAAACAGTTCTCTGATTTCAGTCCAATTGCTTCTCTTCTCTTTTCCAGTTTGACTGAAACTTTAATTGCCTTTTCTAATAAGTGCTAACTGACCTTTCGAAACAGCAAAAAATACATGCCTATTTCTTGAAAGGTGCCTTTGTGTACCCAGTCAAGAACACTACGTGGGAGCATTCTGTTCTTTGGTTCTTTTGTGGGTGCCAATATTCAACTGCTTTGCAATTCCTTATGATCCATTTTGTCCATAAGAATTTGTAGTTCTGAAGGTGATTTTTGACTTGAATCTGTATTTTGGTTGTAGCTCTTTTTGAAAGGACTTTGTCAGGTGTGTGGGCTCTATGCTCAAGGTGCTGCCATCAGTCAGAGCTACACGGGAGGCATACCTTCATGAAGCAAAGATTTCTAGAATAAAGATGGTTAAAATGTCTGATGGGTGAAGACCTGTATGCTTTAATTCTCTGTGAGATGTGGACAAAAAAACAAAACCTATTAATTTCATAGACCCTGTGGAAAATCATTTTTTATAATGCTGGCTCTTGCTCTAGTTATCAGCAGTACATTAGGAATAGTGTTTAGCAGTCAGTGCAAGCAAAGATATTTTGCCATGAGGCACTACAAAGTTGAAGTTATTAAAACATTTATAGCCTTAGAAAAAAAAATCAATGATTGTCAAATAGGAAAGGACAAAATCAGTAGTTGGGACTGGGAGGGGAATTGTTTTCCATCTGCTAAAACAGCAGAGGAAATGCAAAAATTAAACTAGCAAAAGCAATCCTTGACAGTGTCCTTTTAAGTTTAAGCTCCTATATTGGGAGCTGCCGGTGGGAAGTTAGTCCGGCCATGGACTGTTTGTCCAGAGTGCTCCCAGTGAATATTGTCCAGCTGCACATCTGGATGTGTTTTACGTGAGGCTTTGTGGAGTGACATGACTTTTCTAAGTCTCCCACCCACGCCTTCAGTTTTTGTCCTTCCTGAGAGGTTCATACACACACTTGATGTCTGTTTGTGTAGTTATTGCTTTTGTGCTCCTTGCACACCATGGACCTGTAGTAATCACACCTTTCTCATGTCTAGCCTCTCCAGTCTTGCTGTTGAATCCTGCCTTGAGCATGTATTTATATATGTATGTGAGGTCTTAATCTAATAAATTATCTGGGAGTTTAATTTATCCTTCCAGACTTTTATTTGGCTTATCTTGTTGTTTTTGTCCAGCTCAGACATCAGTACTGCCATTGAAAATGTGTTCCACTTTCTACATCGTCACATCATGTATGTTGTGAGTCTCCAGATTGCTAAGATACATGAGGAACTCGTTTTAAGCCTCCTCTTCATCTCCAGGACACAAGTCTTGCTATGAGAAGGAGCAAGACCTCCTTTGGCACAAGAAGTAGGGGAGAGGTCTCAAAATACGAAAGAGAAGAGATTGGAAGAGCCAGCACCATGCTTCAGGACAAAAAGGAGGAATTAAAGAGTAAAGGATGGAGGTGAAGGCAAGAAAGGACAAATATGCAAGGCAGAGAACTGTACCAGAGGAGGTGTAGGTGACGTGGAGGTGAGCCAGAGGGTAGGGATGTGTTGTTAAGCTATAGTAAAGAGATAAAGGAGAATTGTAAGTTTATATCTTGGAGTGAGAAATGTCTTCAAGCACAGGTTTCCCTTACAGCTTTATGACTCCACACCCCTTTTCCAGGTCATGTTCCTGCATTTGGGGAGCTACTGTCCAAGGGATAGTTGGCAAATGAGGGAAAGAAGGAAATCACCTTGACCTAACTTAGTTGCTCCCCTCTAGAGAAGCTGGACAGGGAGGCCAGAGCACAAGGAGGACAGTAGTGCAGAACCCATGTATAACCCAGGGCATGGACTGAATTTAATTGCTAGCAATGTATGGTGACTTTAGATGGCAGAGGAATGTGAGACTGGATGTAGCAAGAATCTGAATAAGGGAGAAATAAACAAAACAAAATTTGCAGTGATCCAATGATCTGAGCAGGTTTGGTGTTAAAGAAGAAGAGGAAAGGGCTTAGCTGCACTTCAGAGAAATTGAGCCTGAGATATCCCTTGAAAGTGCCCGTGAGCCTGGGGTTAAACTCTAAATGTTGCAGCAGAGATTTTCTGAAATACGACCTCCAGGCTGTATTTGAATTTGCACCATCTGTGGGGGAGAGAGCACAGCCTGGTTAGTTAGAAACCTCCTTTTTCACTGTTACTAAATTTATGAAATTGTGTGCTAATTAGTGTATGATTTATAAATTTACATAACTGCATGCTACATAAGACAACACAGAATACTGAATGAGGTGATTTAAACCAGCAGAAGCAGTGAAATCTGCTCTGACTGGGTGGCTTTCCTCTGGAAAGTGCTTCTTGTGATCCGTATCTGCCCCACTCCCTGCATCACTTGAAGGCTTGTCTGCTCACAATGACAATAAATGTTGTACAATGTTGTAACTCCATGTAGATGAGAGACAACTACCCTGAGCATCTGTGGCATGGCTGTGTAGCAGAGCTTTCGTGGTGATCCTTGGTGTTTGGAAGCAGAATTCAGCTAAAAAAGAGCAACAAACTGGCCTGGTCACTTTTGGTGCTTGATGAGTCCACAGTTCGCAGAGGGTGGAACAGCACCCCAACTGCAGCATGGGAATGGGGATGTGGGGCAATTGGCCTTGTTTCCCAGCTCTGGGGGAGCCACTTTGCCTCCCTCTGCATCAGGTTCTCTTGGTGAAGTGTGTTTACCACCAGATCTCAGAGGGGCTGTGACTTATATTAGTGCCTATAGCAGAACACACTGGATGTATCCACCAACACTTTGTCTGTCAACTGCAACCTGTAAGAGCAGAAGCATATGGGCCAGTCATTCCCATGGAACAGAAGCTGAAGCTCTCAGACTTCATGTATTTTGAGGCATGAAGGGGTCATTTCAGGCACTGGGGAGCTAAACTGGAGAAACTCAGATGTCACTGACTGGTGAAGCCCTAACATATGTGAGGTGAGAGATGCGCAGATGGTCCCAGCAGACAAACTAATCCATGAGCTGCAGTGAGAGCCATAAATTCTTAGTTTCCCTAATTTGGGAGTCATCCTGACTACGTGAAAAATGACTTTTCACTCATGGCATTCAATAACTAGTCTTGGAGTGTAAGTTCATTCTTTCTGGTCTCCTCTCTGCAGACAAGAGGAGAGTGAAAAGCTGGAAAAAGTCATCTTTCCTGGTTGCTTGCTGGCAACTACCTTAAAACCTTGAAGCATGGATTTGATTAAAGCAGTTATCCAAACACAGTGTTGAGTACTGTGAGCATTAAGGACAGCGTGGGAACTCTCCTCTGCTAGACCTGATAAGGAAGGAAAGGACAAGAAGAATTCACAGGCACAAAAGCTGGTTCTTTCTCGAGTTAGGGCTGACTGTGAAGAAGCTGGAATTCAAATTTTAAAAGTGCCCTGTTAAAATCTTCCAGCATTCGATTATTCTTGCTGCAACAAAACTGCCTTATTTTGAGGATGGGGTTATCTACCTTGAAATTCCAGCTGCTGGACTTTGTTGTGGCTTTGGAAGCAGGATTGCAAAGTTCCCATGTTGTCAGACAGTGAGTACCCCAAAGGCAGTGATAAAATCCTAGTCCAGCCTTCTGTTTGCCAAGATGGCATCCTTTATGGCTTGTGTCCTAATGTGTGCTTTCCAGCCCCTGGGTTCTTTGGGGGGCCTGTTTCTGAACTTTATTATTTAAGCTTCTTGAAGGGTTTACGCTAGAGCACAATGCCGAGTTTCAGGTGCTGTTGATGTGAAATGGTGACAGCGTGGCCTCGTTCTGCGCAGCATTTCCATTTTGGCACTTTCAGGAGCCTTTTTTGGAGGTGTTGGGCTCGGTACCTGGTCTGGTTGCACTTCAGATCATGGCCCTATTTCTTGAAGCAGAAATTCTGTAAGTGAAACCAGGAGATCCTGCTAAATTTAGAAGAGTTGAGGACGAAGGAATCGTGAAGTAGAAATACCAGGCAGAAAGAAAAACATTGCAGGATTCAATTTGGGATGGAGCTTGAACGTGTAGGTGCAGCACCTGTGAACTCAGACCCCTTGAAAACAGTCTGACAGACACATGGTTGATGGGATGGGGCAGACCCAGACAACACAAACTCTTAGAAGGGGACAAGTGAACAAAGCAGGAGGCAGAAAAAAAAAAAAAAAGACGAGAAGACTTTTGAGCTGCAGGTGAGAAGGCGATGACATCTCTGAATTGCAGAGTAAATGGCTCCTTGTCAGTGGAGCTGGTGCCCCTCTATTTGAACTAGTGCCTTTAGCACAGGGATCTCATTACCAGAGAGTTTACTGGCAGATTGGAGAGATTTCAGTGAGGAGTAATAAAAATGATCAGGGACTGCTAGAATTGACATAATGAGGAAACAAGATGAGAAGAGTCAGATATTTATAGCTTGGGTGAGAGAGACAATTAAAAGGTGGGGTGGGAGATGGACTGGGTGACCTGAAAGCCTTGTCTGCTTCTAATAACTCCTTGTTGTCTGCTATACGGAGGATTTGAATTTACCAAGGCTGTCAATCTGCCTCTTAACAGCCCTAACTTCCCATGTTGATAAGCTCAGGTGGGTGTACTCTGGCTGTATTGGCAATGTCAGAATGTCACTGGTACTGTCCTCTGTTTAAAACAGTAGTCATCAGCCATGTTGTGGGAAAAAATTGACACGATGACAAGTAAAGGGGAAAAAATTAGACCTTCATAAAATAAAAAGCCATAGAAGACCTTGCTGAGAGCAGGGCTGATTGGGAAGGGCTCCCTGGTTGTTCAGCTGATGATGCTGAGCTTTTCCTGCTGCCCACAGGGAGGCCTGTGCAGTAGGAAGGTCCCTGGGGAGGGAGCAAATGGGAGCATTTTTCTCTGTGAGCTGGCACCCAGCTGTGCACACAGCTGAGCAAAACCTCTGCTCTCCAGGACACACAGATGTGCACAGGCTGTTGTCCCCAACAGCTGCTGAGCTCCCCTGACAGCTCCTGGAGCAAGTTCTGTGCCAGAGAGAAATCTGCCGGTCCCACTGATGGCTGCAGCCGCCTGTGGGGTTTCACTTCCCTCCCTGCTGCCCCAGTGCAGTGGGACCCAGCCCTGAGGGACAGGCAGCCTCACTCATGGGTATTCCCGCACCTGGGCAGTGTTCAAGCAGATTTTTAGAGCCTTAGGTTTGCTCTGGACTTGAGAGACTGCAGCAGAGCTGGAGGCAGCCGAGCTGGAGACATCCCAGTTCCTGGCTTGCAGTCAAATTAAAGCACAGCTACCGAAAGCAACAGGGCTGTGTTTGTTTGAGGCACTTTGGGGAAATATCAGAGCGGTGCTTGTTGAGTCTGGTGGTGGAGTAGCCGCTCTGTTTTAATGATACCTGTGTGCAAAGGCCACAGCTGCTGTCATCCTTTTCACATTAGTCTGACTTTCACAGAACAGACATAGCCTAGGGTGGTGGAAGGGAGAGAAAGGTGACCAAAAAAAAAAAAAAAAAAAGCCATCCATTCCATCCATTTTTTCACTGCTTTTTCCGTCCTTCTGAGCTGCAATACCAGTCTCTGGCTGAGCAATAGTAATCTTAGCCAGCGTACTGTTGATTTAAGCCTCTTGGATTTATATAACTTTGGAAATGGTAAACTATATTAATTTGCTGTGTTTTCAAGGGAAAGTTATTTATTGAGAGACATTTTTAACTCAAGTGCCAGGAGCCTTAAATCATTATAATAAATTCATGCTATTCAGGGTTTCTTACATTGTAATAAATTTGTTTTAAACATGAATGAGGAGATCCATGATTTCTTTAATATACTGTTCTGTATTTCCTTTCAAAATGACACAGCTCACTATATCAAGTGGGAGAATAATAGTGAGAGATTTACAGCACTTAAGAATAACACAGCCTGGAAATGTGACATGTGAACCAGCATGGGGCAGGGGGCTGGAAGGTGCAGGGAGACCCCCACTGCTCCTGGAGGCACTGCTGAGAGTGAAACATCAACAACGGGTCAAGATCAGCCAGTGAAACCAAGAGCTGGGTGGGAAGCTCCCTGCAGGGTGGGAACCACAACACGGTCTTGTCTTTGCTCCTGTTTGAATGTTCAGCGAGCCTTCAGAACACCTGAAAGGTGACAAGGACCATCTGCAGTCACCTGGGAGGCTGACCCAAAATCAGAGCAGGACTTGAGCCAGAGCTTTGCTTCCCAGCCTGGGGTCTTCCTCCTCTTCCTGACCTCGGAAACCTGCCACAGCCTTTTCCCAGGGAGCTTGTCTGCCCTGGCTGTGATGGTGGGTAGCAGACCCCTCAGCGGTGGCCAGTGGCCTTGAAGTGCCACGAGGAGGCATCAGGTGAGCGCTCAGATAAATTTTGGTCTCTACTCTTAATCCTTGACCCCACCATTAAACCCCTGCTGACCCTCCTGCTCAGCATTACACACGTGGAGGGCTGTGAACACACACCATAAAACTTGGGGCTGGCTTTACACCAACTCCTCCCAGTTGCACAGGGGCCCTGTGGGCTGTCACAGGGACAGGCTGGGCGGTGTCACAGCCGGGGTCTGAGACGAATCCACCTTGGCAGAGCAGTTGTGGCTTTCTTGGGAAGCAAAGTTCCGCTGCCCCGTGTAACATCTGCTGAACACCTGTGCCACAGCCCCCTTCCAGAGTGCTGCAGGAACGAGGTCTTACGTTTGTGGTGATCTTAGAATCGGGTTTGAGTGGGGCAAAGCATCACGGTGCCCAAAATGCCAAAGGCCACTTGGTTTCCTGCTATCTAACGAGAATGGTTACCTCACAGGAGACACGAAAGTCCTTCCAGCTCTCCAAGGCACAGCCTTGCTGTAGAGAAGAGAGGAGCTGTCCTACCATAATGTGAAAATCAGGCGCTCTGGATGCCTGTGCATGGAGACAAGAGCATTTCCCTGGCTATAAAGGGTTAATGAGTCTTTGGTGGGTGTGGCAGTAGCAGAGGGTAGTTAAATACTGCTCGTTTGCTGCGGAGAGGGGATGGCTGTGTTGCTGCTCCTCTACTGGGTGCTGGTGGAGGTGTAGGGCACTGGGGACTTCAGCTGCCCTGGGAGGGTGGTGGTAGAGCACTGAGGATGCCTTTGGGCTGCTGGCTTCGTGAGGTTGGACAGCTCAGGAAAGGGGAGGAGAGGACAAGAGAGGGCCTCTCGTGCTCACAGAAGTGATGGCAGGACCTCATCTGTCAGCGCAGAAAAATGTCTGCCCAATAAACTTGCCAAACGTCCCTAATAAAGGGCTGGATGTGTTATCATGTAGAATGGTTTTATAGGGGACAGCCATAAAACGTGCACATTGCCCTTTAAAATGCCAGGATGAGGATTGATTCCAGCAGGGTGGAGGGAGAGGAGGAGGGGAAATGAGGCTAATTGGAAAAGGGGGATAAATCCAGGGGCTCGTTTCTCTGCCTTGGGTCCCCAGGGTGTCAAGGAGCAGTAACAAAGTGGGATTCACTGCCTTATGGGCTGTGCCTGAAGCTGGGCTGCTCTGCTCTGCCCTCTCTGCCCTCTCTGCCCTGTGCAGTGCTGGGTTTTCTTTCTGGTGTTTGTTCCTGCTGCAGGACTCTTGCCCCTGATATCCAGCCCAGGAAAATGCGTGGAGATACCTCCATCAGCCTCTTTGCTGGTTCCTCCTCGTTCGTGTTTCTCCTTTTAATCCCAGGGGTCCAGCACCCACTGCCTCCTCCTCTCCAGCTCCAGGAGCTGTGTCCTGCCTGCCCAGCGGTCCCATCACCAGTTTGTCTCTCCTGCCTGATGACTTCAACTGCCCTGTGTGTGTAAATCCACCACTGCTGAGAGATTAACCACAGAGGTTTGGGCAGCAGTTTTGTGTCCCCTGTTCCATGGACAGGGGACAGCCCATCCAGGGGATGCAGGTGGCTGTGTGTGCTTTGAGCTCCGCTTGGATAAACAGGAGAGAGGAAGCTGGAGGGAGGCCCAGGGTGTGTTTAGTAGCAATCAATAAATATATTGTCCTCCAGCTCACTTTTAATGCTGCAGAAAACAGGCAGTGATTTCACTTAATAAATGTAGACAGTCTTGTGGAGCTACAAGACCATCTATCCTGCTGGACAGTTTCTGCACCACAGGACTGCACGTGATCCAGCTCCCAGTGTTATCCACAGCTGAGGCTCACCAGCTGCCATGGGCAGAGGGGCAGCCTCTGGTTTTTCATTTTCTTATTTGAATTTCCCTGAACAGAGACAGTGGGAAGCCCTTGGTGTCTCATGCCCCCCCCCAGGAGATCTGGCAGAGAGAGAAATAAAAAAAAAGAGCCTTCTCAAAGTCTGAAGGCCTTGTGGATTTGGCCATGGGGTGGGAGGTGGGCAGGTACTGGAGAGATGGAAAAAGAAAGAGCCAGGAAGAGCCAGATTTTTGTTGGCAAGGACTGCTTCAAAAAAGTTTCTCAGTGTGGATTTGTTGGTATGTTCCAGATCTCACTTGTCTGCCCACTCTGTGCATGTGGTGCTGCTGAATTTCAAATTTGCAGTGTCCCTGGCAACCCCCATCGGAGCTGGAGGTGGCACCTGTGGGAGTGAGGTGGTGCAGGCAGAGCACCTGGGCTCTTTGGCTCTGAAAATGCTATTTGGCCACCCAGGGTGACTGACAGAGGTTTTGAGTTCTCTCAGCTGAATGGTGCTCAGGTCCAGGTCTTGCAGTCTTGTTTCACAGCTGTGAAGTTCAGAACAATGTCCAGGCTCCCAAGGTCTGGATTTGCTTCTTTGCTCCCTTTTGGCCCAGGTCCATCTCTACTGCACTCACCACAGTGAAATTTTCATTGAACACAGTTTTAGTTCTGGATTTGTAATTAAATTTAAGGGCTGGTAAATTTTGCTGTGAACATTTTTCTGGCTCCCCTCCTAAGCATTTGGTCTGTTCAAATAGTACTTAGTGTTTTGCAGATGCTGTTGGATGTTATACTGCCAAACACAAGCATGAAAAATGTGTGATTTGGAAAAATACTAATACATTTGAGGTCTTGTTTTTGCTTTTATGATCACACTTCAAAGCTTTTTGCAATGTTTGTTACAGTTATAAACTTATGTGGCATGTGGGAATATCGTTCTACCACTTGACTCCAAAAGCTGTGACCTTCATCATCAAGTTTATGATCAAACCATGGGCATGGCATCACTGCCCATAATTGCTTTCTGAATTAAAATATTTCCTCCAGTCTCCAATAATAAGGAAAATGAAATCTTCTGGTAGGGTTTAGTAGCTTACCCTGAAAGAATTTCATCTCATACTAAACATTAGGCCACGTAGTGATTTCTGGGCACCTCTCTGCTTTGAGACCCATGGGAGAATTAACTTAAATTCATTTTTAAAGGGGATTAAGTAAACTGCATCAGGACTCTATTTCAACACTGAGAATTAAGATAAGTTGAATTAAGACCCCTTTAATTAATCAAAAGAGGTGAGAGACCTCTTTGACATCAAATGCAAGTGCCCGAGGAGCTGCTGGTGTGATGTGACCAGTCCTTTTTACATATGTTTAATTCACACTGAACGACCTAGGGTAGACAAGCCCTGAGATGTTCAAACTGGGTGTGATCACAGTGAAAATATCTGCCTTCCCAGCTGTTTTGTGAGGGCACAGGTGGTATGTAAGAAGCAGGTTGCTCTATAAAATGCAACAAGCGGTCTTGGTCTGTTCAGAGTCCAGTAACGCCATGGAGCTTTCGCAGGTTTAGCAACAGACACAGTCCTTAAAAAAAACCCAAATTTGCCAGTCTTTCATCAAGGATGGGAAAAATTCAGCAAAGAAGGTAAACTAGAGATAAAAGCTCCAAAACATTTGCTGCCTGGCTGAGTTTTGTCCCATATCACTTTGATTGGGGGTCTCTTCTTTTTGATTTATGGGGGTGGAGGTTAAAGTTTAATCGGCTTTTGTGTATGTTGGGAAAAGTTTACTTTTGGGTAAAGACTCAGACTCATTTAGCTAATTAGATACCAAGGTGATGCGTGCACTGTGTACATTTCTGACAGTTTCTTATTCTTATCTCTGCCATCAGTAACTTGGCTGTGAAGTCTGATGTCTGAAACCCTGCCAAGATTTCTGACTGGAGTCACTGGTGAGGGGTTTCTTCACCTTTTAGTTCCCTTTTCAGAATATAAGAAGTTTTCTGTTTACTTTTATCTTTTTCTTTCCCTCCTTTCTGTTTTCTTCCAGCTGGGGATCTAACATGTGATTGACTCATGGAGACACTCTGTAAAATATCCACGGACACTTCTGTTTAAGAGGAGAACTGGCCAACTTGCTTTTCTGCAGCAGAGGTGTTCAGGGTGCAGTGAGAGTAGGGGAAGCTCATGAAACTGTTCCTTCAAGCATCATGCCAGTCTTTATTCACAGAGCATTTTCCTGATGTCCAAACAAAGCTGTTAAATTCCTGATGTGGGATGTCTGAGGAGCATCCTATAGCTTGGAGCTCAAGATTCCACCCATGTCGTGAACCTACCAGTGGGCCTTAATGTAAAGTCTAGACGGGGAAGGACAGATCCCACACAGCATCACGCCACCCCAAAACCCAGTTGAATTCAACTTGATTAGAAACCTAGAAGGCAATGTGAGACAGCAGGTGGGGTGCCTTGCAGAAGAACTGCCTAAGCTCCTTCTGGAAAATGCCAGGAAGAGGTCTGGGCCAGCCTTTGTGGTCCTTTGGAGAACTGGAGGCCCGCAGGGTGGACTGTGCCAAGGTCACTGGGCAGCTGTGTGGATTGTGGCGTCTGGCAGGGTCTCTGAAATCCCTGAGTGGCGTGTGCTGCACTGGCAAGTTCTTTGAGGGTATTAGGGGGGGGCTAAGGACAGTGTGAGGTGCTAGAGGACATTTAGCAGGTCCTGGGGGAGCTTGAACAGACCCCCCAGGTCATTGCCCACTTTCACAGCAGGCCTGTGGATCACTCAGCCTGTCCCTTGGTCATTCCTGCTGAACTGGTGCAATGTTCTCCTAGCACAAGACTGAGCCTGGGACTGAGGGATGCTTGAGGATATCCTGTGGGGAAGATGATATGCTGCGGGAGGAAACCTTCCAGGAACAGCCCGGGAATTGGTGTTCTTACAGGTCCTGGGCAGGGAGGCTGTGGACCTTCCTATCCCTTCACTAAAGGAACAGCACAGAGTTTTCTGAGCTGGAAAATTAAACTCTTTACATCAGATGAATCCAAAGCCAGGAATTAATTTTGGAAGAAGAGTTCCCTATTTTACAAAACTCCAGCTGCATCCGAACAGGTTTAGTGTGGCTTTGCTAAATGCTTCTCTGAGCCCTGACAATCTCTGGAAGGGAACACAGTCCTCCCCGCCAGCTCCCCAAGAAGGTGAGCGTCAGCATGGGATGTGATTTCTACAACTTCTGCACAAAGCAGCTTAGCAATGGGCTCACTGGCTGGTGCAAAAAGCTCCTGGTGCTCCACTTCGTTGCTCTTTCCTGAATGTCAGCCACGGCTTTGCAGAGAATTGTTTGCAAAAAGGCAAATGAGTCCAAAGAGAACATAGTAAATGTAGCCTTGAGTTATACTGGGGATTTTTAGGGTGGATGTACTACCTTCCCTCTAGTATTAGCCATGCCTTGTACAGAGTGTGCTCTGGGTTATGTGCTTTAGGAACAGACTCATAATTTTCCCTCTGACCCTCCCCAGGCACGTCTACCCCTGGGTGGGATACACCTGCTTGGTACACGGGACTGTACCAAGATAAACATGAAATCCTGTGTCTCAGTGCTAGATAAATGTTCTCACTAATGAAATGGGAGCCAAAGTCCGTTGCTTTTATATTTAAAAGCTGGTATTATTTTCTTTTCTTTGTAGAAGCAGTTGATTGACCAAAGGCTGCTTGCGTGGAGTTTGCTTTGAGACAAAGTAGATAAAAAAGAAGGCCTGGAAAGGGTAAGGAGTTGGGAAGCAAAAAGAAATTTTTAGAGGTTTGGCAGATTGGGACATGAATTGCCAAAGATTTAAGGGGCTTAGCTGAAGATGTTTCATTTTGACACAGAGTAGGAGGAGCACACAGGTTCATTATGGCTTGCTTCCCAATTCTGGTTGTCACAGAAAAATTCCTCAGGAGGAAAGAGCCATGCTCAGGAGCATTAGGGTGTTGGAGTAGACAGAGGTGTCCTGAAAGAGCAGGTGTGGTGAACTTGGCCTTGTCACCAGAGAGGCACCAGCATCTGATTTGGATCACAGGATGACTGAGGTTGGAAGCGACCTGGGGAAGTGCCTAGTCCACCCTCCTAAAAGCAGGGTCAGCTGTGAGACTGGACCAGGTTGCTCAGGGCTTTATCTTATTGGGTCTTGTAAACCTCCAGGGATGGAGATGATGTTGGCACTGCGATGGTCAGGCTGTCTGAGCTCAGCTGTCTTCATGGGGAAGAAGCTTTTCCTTATATCTGTCCTAAACCTCTCTTGTCTCAGCTTAACTCAGAGTAGTTCCCTAATTCTGGCATCACCGGCAAAGTCTCCTGCTTCCTCCAAGTCGTTGCTGAAGGAGTGAATCTGGACTGGTCCCAGAACAGAGCACTGCAGTATTTCATTGGCAGTTTTAAAGGTCTGATGTAGGGACTAGTTTTTCCCCTCCCTCTGAGTTACATGCCATGAGCTGTGGGGACAACCCAGATGTTTTTCCTGTGGGCTTGGGTCTTCCATCAAGAGCTACAAGAACCCCGTTTTTTAAGGAGTTAACACCCGCAAGAGCCAGCTAAAAGTGATGGGTATTTTCACCAAGTATTTCCCTCTCCTCCCTCACCTTCATTCCCCCTGCTCTCCTACCAGCAAATAAAGAGAGAAGAAATGCTTATTGGAGTCCAGCTGGGGAAAGTCAGACTGAGCCATAAGCTTAGGTGAGGCAGTCTTTATTGGGATCAGAGGGTTATGGAAAACAGAGTGCAGAAATGCTAAGAGGAAATTACAATTGCTCCCTTTTAATTTTTTTTTTTCTCCCTCTCCTGTCAGTGGTTTTTCCTCCTAGGTGTTGGGGTCTTTCCAGAGGCATTCGTTACTGTTAATGATTTTAGCTTGTTGGCTATTATCACATTTGTGCCTGGGGACTGCAGCTGGCTATCTGGGCTCTGGCAGGCCTTGACAGCAATCAGCTCCTTCCAGCTTCGCACTAATTTTCTCGGGGGAGCTCAGAAGAAAATACTTTTTCGTTCATTTCCCCCTCACCCTCTTTCTCTGTGTCCTTCCTTTCTCACTTCCCTGCATGTGGCCTCCTGTCTCTGGGAGCTCTGACCCAGGAAAGGTGCACACAGGGGGGGCTGGTGCAGAAACCCACAGCGAGGTGTGGGGCATTTGGATGTATCCAGGAGCAGAAACATTTCCAGGGAAGAAATACCCCGGCTTTTGTTATTCATGCTGTGTTTGGACCCAGCTTTGCATTGCTCCTGATCCCCCAGCTGTTACAGAGACAAGAAGGGATCATTGTGGTTATTTCATGAAAAGCGTACGTGGATCTTTTTCAGTGGCTGAGCCTGAGCACAGAGCTTTTACAGCCTTGAGTTTAATATTCTCTTTTTTCCCTCCATCATCATTTTATATTATTCAAAGCAAATCAGACAGCCTTTGAAGAACGGCTCAAAGCCTTTTTTCTTACTTTCTTTTCTTCTTCTGCTGCCTTTTTTTTTTTTTTTTTTTTTTAAAGGTGGGAAAGAGTGGGAGCCACCTGGTACATTTCCTTTCTCAATTCAGTGGTTTTATTCATTGGGGAAGAGATCGCTTTGCATCTTGTTCTTTAAAGAAGTGTAAAAGGCAGGTAAGATCTGTATTTCTAAAAGCCCCAAAAAAGAGTGCTTTTCTGTAAGGGTGACCAGCATCTTCCTCACACTGGAGGCAGCCTGCCTGGTGGAAATGTGACTTCTCGTGTGTGGAAGGACTCTGGTCTGGAACTACTGTTATACTCAGAGCTGCTGAGGAAAACCATTGCTCTGGGACACTCCAGTGACTGTCCAGACTAATCTGGAAGGCTGAGAGTCTCCAAAAACCACTAAGTGTGCTGAAGTGACCATCAGAAAACAGGCTGCCCAGCTGCCCGGTTGCCTTCTGGAGGGTTTTCAGGGATGGGCACTGCTTTGGCAAAGGGATCTCTTCCAGGGGAAAGTGTCTTTCCCACTTCAGAAGTGGCCTGGAAGCGGAGGTGCCAGGCTGCAGCTTGTCAGGTGTCAGCTCTCAGGGTTGTCCTGGGACTCATCCCCTCCACCACATGTCCATGACAGCTTTTGGCCCCACTGAAACTTGGACTCATGAAGAGGGCCAATGAAGGGATTTTACCCAGCTTGGGAAGACATTGGTTCTTGGTTGGTATCTTTTCCGAAGAACTATTTTCACTTCAGGCAGAGCTCAAACACGCTCTGAAATGTGGCATTTAAGTGAGTTTACAAGCATCACACTGTCATATCATTCCCCACCTCTTGCAGGTGCTGAGAGCACTCTGTGGCATTGCCAGAGGATGTACCCTATGCTTTTGTTTAGTTGCCACTCTCCTTTTCCCCCAGTTTTGGGGAGCAGAAAAAATCCCCGACGAGGAGTTGTGTCCTCTTCCACCTCTGTTCTTCACGTCCTCTTGCCCCCACTTAAAAGTGCTCCCACCTGGGGTTCTCCCAGGGCATGTGGTGGCTCAGAATGGTGCTGGGGGAAAAGCACAGATGCACTGACAATGTGAACGTGTGGAGATGTGTATCTTCCTCTGAATCTTCCCCCTGCAGCTCAGGACCTTCCAGACCTGCCCATCTCTGCTGCTCTCTGAGAGTCACATAAAACAAGTCATCAACCCCAAAGGTAATGGCCTCTCTGGGCAGGCTGCCAGTCATTTAATGCCTTCGCTAATCATCTAGAAGTGGAAATAAACAGCACGTTAATGAAACGTGTGGGTGAAGCTAAACTGGGAGGAGCCAGAGGGGCTGGTTTGGACAGTGGAAGTAAAACAAAAAGATTTGGGGGGGCTGGAGAGACAAGCAGAGAATTACAGCTAGATGTTTGGCTTGGGAATAATATGAATACAAGTGGGCAGGGAAGCAGAGACAAAAGGCCACGTGGGGACATTAGGTGCCTGTGGGTGAAGAGCAGATTCATCTTCTGCCTGTCATGCATTTCAGCTGTAAACTCCTGAAAGTCGGGACTCAGCAGTCTGTGTCCACAGAGTGATGGACACAGGAGCACACATCTGGAATAGTATGTGGTGCTCCTGGCCAGGAAGGTGTTGGGAAGGCAGGCAGCAAAGTGGAGAAAGAGTAAAATCATAAATAATCCAAGAAAAACCACAAAATACTCTGTGCCCTACAAGAGTGGTCCTTGTTGGAAGGCCTTTGAGTGCAAAACCCTTCCAAGCCTGACTGAAATAGCAGTGCATCAGGAGGAGGGAGTTACTTGAACAGAAAAAAGGCTTTTTATTCCAATTCACTATGGCAGCTTCTAATGGCAGGATCTACCACAAGGAGAGCTATAAAGGGAGTCACGTTACTTCATGTGGAGAGAATCTAAAGAGTTTGGTTTCCATAACCCAGCTAACTGGGGGCCAAGAGGGGATCCAGTGGTTCCCCAAAAGGACCCCTGTGGGCAGAGTGGAGGAGAAAATCCTTATGGCAACGTTAGAGCAGAAACAAGCTGGTGTAAACATGTCTTGTGTGAGGAATCTAGAGGTAGTTTTCCAGCCCTTTTGTGATGATTACTGGCAACAGCCTCATCTGGAAAAGAGAAGGAGCAAAGAAGGAGTATACTCTTAAGATGGCTCTGTACTAGCACTGGAAATTACTGCAGTGATAACAGGGGCTGAATGGGCTCAAGAGCAGGTCCCTGCAAGTCCTAAGCAGATGGTACTTAGAGTCCAGGTTTCCAAAGAGAAGATTGCCAGCAGTCCAAGGGGCCAGTGTGGAGGCACTGGAAATATGATTAGAGATGAGTCAAAATCATCTGGATTAGAATTTTCAGCTGACTTTTCTGTTGAGATTCTTGCGAGATACTGGAAAATTTTGAAAACTGGGGCCAATTTCCTTTCACCCTTCCTTCCCTTCAGGTTTTCCTGACAGGGGGGAAAAAAAAAAAATCATCATATTAGAAGAAAAAGAATGAATATTTTATGAAATTTTCCTGCCAGTTCTGTGTTTTGTTCACTACGAAATAGCTGTTGCAGGGCACCAAAGCCCCTTTGCCCTTGTCTGAGCTTCCTCCTCGCCCCACAGGTTGCCTTGGGTTCTTTTTATACTCGGTCTGGGTTATGAAAAAGATTTTCTGAGTTTCTGAGTTGAACGTAAACTTTTCCCATCTCTGCAAAGTTCCCTAGAGGAATTTTCTGAGTGAAGGGTATGAGAACCTCAAGAGTCTGAGTCGTAGAGGTGAATTCTCCTTGAAGGATTTAAATCCTTGTGCCAGAGCAGGAGAGATATTACACTGATGTTAGTCAGTAAGTTTGTTGGCTCAGCTTTCAGCCAGAAAAGAGAAGGAATTTGTGGTACAAGGGGCCTGGAAAGAGCTTGACCCAAAATCCAGTCCTAGATTTGGACCCACTGAATCCAAATCAAGGGATTTTAAGGTAAGGAAGGGTGGCAAAAGCTTATTTCAAGAAAAAGGTCCACGTAAAACTATCAGAAGCACTCCCATGAGAGAAGGACCTGAGTGGGCAGTCTAAAGGCAAAGCAGAGTGGGAGATTTACTAGGAAAGGCAAGAAAGCCGCCTCTCTCATCTCTGCTTCTGGCTCGAGCCTTTCCATGTCCACCCATCTCTAATGCTTTTGCTGCACTCTCAGGGAGGGAAAATAAAACAAGTCATCAACCCCAGAGATCAGAGTCTCCTGGGCAAGCTGCCAATTGTTTAATATTGCTGCTAATGATCTACAAGCAGAAGTAAACAGCATGTTAATGAAATGAGTGGAGGAGGCTAAACTGGGGAAAGCTGCAAGAGCTGGTTTAGAGAGAAAATGAAATACAAAGGTTTGGGGAGGGCAGAGGGAGAATCAGGACAGAATTGGTTTGGGGATGGTTCAAGGGAATATAACAATCAAAGGGGTGAGGAGAAGGAGGATAAAACAGTGCTGGGCATTTGGCCTGTTGAGAGTGGCTGGTGAAGGTCTGTCAGTAGGAATGAGGAAATGGCTCCAGATGAGAGAGATCAGATGTGGAGGTTATCCATTAGAGGTGTAGCCCACTTGTCTCCTCTCCACCGTGGTGACTGCCCATGCATTTACCTCTGGCTTGTGGGAAAGAGCCTGAGTCTAAGCAGAGCATAGCATAGCAATGAAACTTAGCAGGGAAAATCAGGACAGAATAGCTCTATCCCGAAGCTCTTTTCCATAATAACAAACCAAAAGGAAATGTGCTTGAATCGGGGAGTCCTGAGCCTAGCCCAGTGAACCAGCTTTCTACTGGCATAGCAGATCTGGAACTCACTGGATTTATGGGTCTTGCTTGCCATGATTGTAAGTACAGGGAGATGGAAGTTTTCACCAGTGCCTCTGCCCCGAGCCAGCAGTGGGATGAGTTTGTTAGCATCCAGTCCTTGTGTGGCCTGCAGGGGGGTAGGAAGTCACTCTGGATAACTGGTCCCCCCCAACATTTAATTTCTCCTGTTTTTTACCCCTCCTTCCCCCTCATTTGAAATTCATTGGCTCTAATTGCAGAGGTAGTCAAACTTTGGCTGCGTCTGAACTGCAGGTCTTCGAGGGGACTCGCACGCTAGACAGCGAGATGAATGATTTATTATTATATTATTATTTATTCATTTAAATTCATGAATGCTTATCCAAATCCAAAATTGCCCAATTTCATCCAGATCTGAATTTATAGATTTTTCAGGCCAGATGGGACCGCTCCGATCAGCAGGCTGACCTCCGGCATCGTGCGGGCCGGGGAACGCCACACGGCAATTCCCACGGCGAGGGGGAGCTGCACCGCTGTGCAAATCAGCGTTATCAAGCCCAGTGACTTCTCTGAAATGGTGTCTGGTGGAATCTTGCAAAATTGCCCCGTGGTTTGCAGCTCTGCTTCCCAGGACACCGCAGAAAAAGCGGTTTCTGCTCTGCTACTGTGCCTGGAAGGCACATGGGGAGGGATTCCAGCAGCAGGTCGGGGGGATCAACCAGGGCCAGGGGGATCAACGACCCTTCCCTACAGCTGTGGGGTGGCAAAAAAATGCACAAGACTAATAAAGGTTCCTGAAGGGTTAATGTGAAAAAAGTTGCTCTGGCTGCAGAAACTGCCAGGAACCCAGGGGAAGTGAACTCCCCAAGCCAAGGTGGGTCCTGCCAGGACAAGTGTGGTAGCTGGTGGCTCAGGGGAAGTCTTCATGGACATCTGAGGACAGATAGCTGTGTGGGCTTTACTGTTCCTGTTTCTTCTCTCTTCAGGAATATCCTTTTCAATTTCCTGACCTGTTTCACTGCCTGTATTGAGGTCCCTGAACAGTGAGACACCACTGAAACCTCAAAAGGCAGATAGCAATTTCTGTGGGTTGCCAGGGTTTTGAAATGAATTTAGAGTTTGGGGTGTGTTTGGGGAAGAAATCGGGAAGTTACACCGGAAGCAAGTGAGTAATTAAAGGCAGACACATTTGATAGCAGGCAGGCTTAGAATGGGATCCAGCCTCCCCTAAAGAGTGAGATTGGTACCCTATCTCCCAAAAAGTTCATTAAAATGTGTCTGTCCATACTTAAGAAGCTGTTAGAAATCAGGAAATTGGCGGCAAAGACAAGATAAAGGAACCCCCAGAAAGATGATCTTATTCTGTTTTCAAAAATCTGTGTGGTTTTACTGTAAACAAGCTACTTGGAAGAATTTCCCCCCTCTCCAGACACTGAAACATTGATTCTCTTCTTTGCAGAAGGGTCTGGGATGAGACCATATCCTCTCACCTCTAGTGCCACGGATGCTGCAAACCCTGGACAGCAAGTGCAGGCCATGGAGTTGAGCAAGGAGACCTGTTCTGCATTCAGGCAATGGTCCTGCCTGCCTGGTTTATTGGGCTTTCAGTGAGAGGAAACCCAGAGCTGGAGAGCTGGATTTCAAAAGTCATCTTTTGTAAGACCATGTTTATCCTTATAAGTCCTTTAGATCATTCTCATCCATCCAACTCGTGCTCTTATAAACTGGAGAGAGATATGTGCTACCATGACACAGGTTTCAAGAGATGCTTCCAGTGCCTCCGTCTTGGATAAGATTTGTTTTCTGCCGAATGGCAATAATGATTCTGGTTGTTGGCTCTCCAGGGTCTTAGGGTGACTAGAGCTGGGGCTCAGCAAGAAAGACACGCCAGACTTGCAAAATGATTAATTGTTTTGAATATTTTAGCACACATGAAACACAAGTAAGACAGAAAGAAAAGACCCTACTGCTTTGTGCTTGCAGTCATATCTCCTGAGGGCCTTCAGGGGAGCCCCAGAAACTTCATACACTCTTTTAACTTTCAGAAATTCAATGATCACCTTATCCAGGATCAAAAGACAGAAGCATTTCAGTGCTCCATAGCACCAATTAAAGATTAGGAGCGTTGTGGCTTTCTTTTGCATTTCGGGCTAGTGGAATTGAAAGGAGGAGGATGCAATCATCAGCTGGATGTTGTCCAGGACTCGGAGGCTGCATCTATACCTGTAAATTAACTGTAGCTAGGTCTGCTCTCTTGCACAGAGGCCAGCTGGCACAGGATATCCTGCATCTGTACTATTAAATTCTCTCGCCCTCCAAAAAAAGGGGGTTGCATCCAAATTGCCTACTGAGAATGGGCACTAGTCTGTGCTAATTCCCAGGCTGTGTCTAGGCATCATTTGGGAACATGCTAGCTAGATTGTGCCAAAAACGTGCCAGGTAGTGTTTTAACAACTTGCGATACAGAAGATCAAGTTCTCATGTCCGGGGACATTTTCACAACTGTTCATTCTGGTGGTAAAGATGTAGTATAGGAGTTTATTTTAATACTTTAGCTAGAATATCTCTGGGTTCTGTGTGAATGGTGCTGGTTGGTCTCTTGTCCTCAGGTTCCCTCTGGAGGTCAGTGCACTGCTGGGATTCTTCCCATTGCCCATCACCCACAAGTTACCTCTGATCTCCCAGATCAGTAACACACATGTGGTTTTGCCATGGTGTGGGCAAAACAGAGGCAAAGGGGACTCAGGAGAGAGTCTGGTAATGAAAGCACTTCAGAATAGTGTGGAGGCCATGGGGGTTGTCAGAAAGCTGGTTTTTGAGATCTGCAGTGTCTTTCCAGATTGATTTATGGAGAGACCTGGGGAGTGCTGAAAGTAATCCTGGAGCATGGGGGCTGCACTGTGGCTGGCTGCATGAAGGATATGAAACACAGGCTGTGGACATACCATAATGCCATCCCCTCTATAGATTTGGTGATTTCAGTTTTATGTGCTCAGGAGTGTTTCCCATGTTATAGGGTAAGCTGGCATTGTTGTTGGGGATCTGAACTGCAGTGCTCTGCAAGCTGATGGCATCTCCCCACTCCAAACATGGGGTGAAACGAGGGAAGGGTCACAGGTTTGACTGTGAAAGCTGTGACAGTAGCTGTTAAAGGCTTTTCGGGAAGGAGTGGGGGTGAACCGACCCCTGCCATCCTCCCTGACATCCCGCACCTTGCTAATGGCAGCAGAGATGACTTTCTGCTAATGCAAATGTTCACAGCTGTACTCTGGATGTTGCTGAGTGGATAATGGCTGATGAGTTTGCCTGTAGACAGTCACTCCACTACCAGTGTGTAATTAATTGCTATGTAAAGTGCTCTGAGATGCGGTGCCGCTGAAACGCTGGGTGTATAAATGCCATCCCCACACAAAAGGGAACAACATGCAAATTCTCTCAATATATTTTTAAATACGAGCATTTTTCAGCTGTTTGCTCTTTTGTAAAATTTATTAGGCCCCCTCCTGGGAACTGGAAGGCAGCAAGGGCAGTGTGCATGGATGAGTTGGCTTCCAGGGGCTCCAACTGTTCATGCTGCTCAGCCCCAGACTCCGGGGGGTCATCTGTTTTTCTTCTCCTATTCCCTTACCCTCGGTTTAATTTTTGTTTCCCCTTTCGCTTCCTTGCTCACATGGTGAGCTGCTGCTTGCCTGCCTGCCTGCCTGGGGAGGGCAGCAGGGAAGGAGAATACTTTTCTAGCAAAGGGCAGAAGTTTTTGAGGGCTTCAGCCTCTGTCTCCTTGTGAACCAGAGGGGTTCCTCATCCTGTGTCCTTAGGAAATGTGTTGCCTGTGTTGTCCCAACTGGATGCAACCCAGAGAGAGGTGGTTTCAGGACAGCAGGAGCTGCAAAGGCAGTGGGGTGGGGTGGCAGCAAAAGACAAAGTGCTGCTTGGCTATCTACAGAGGTCCAACACCAGCTCTGAAGAAGCAGGGCGAAGGATAGAAGTCTGTCACAAAGTGACTGACAAATCTCAGCAAGGTGGCCTGAGTGGAAGGCTATGAAATCTGGAGTGCTACAGATTACATGAAGATGGCAAAAGCACCTCACGGCTTCCCATATGGCAGAGAGGACACGACATCTGGTGAAAACACCACACAAGTTTAAAACAAAAACCAGGAACTAGTTTTTCTTGGGGCATTACAATCCTGTTAGGGAATTCATTATGACAGCGAACAGCTAACGTGCAAATAGGTTAAGAAGAACTAGAGTAATTCAGGTCCACTGCTGACCACAGAACACAATGGTTTGGTTGCTATCCCTGCTCCTAAACATCCATCTCTCAGAAGCTGGGAGAAAATGTGTTGCAGTTCTTGCAGCCATTTCCTGTTGCTGTTAATGGATAGAGAAAGAACATAAAGACTATATGAACTGGAAATCTGTGTTTCTTTTGTGTTGCTTATATTTGACAGATTGATGATGGGTAGTTGACAGATCTTGGACAGAAATTATGAGGAGGAAATCTGTTTAATGAGCACTTTCCTATGGCATTCCTGAGAAGGAAGTCATAGCTTAGATGCAATTTCGTGTTTCAATCAATGGTCTAGAAATAAATAAAAACAATGCTGCTGGCTAAATTGTACAAATAACCTAAAGTTTTAAGAAGTGCTCGATATGGCTTGAGAATATATGCAAAGGGCTTCAGCAGTCCAGGCACACAGAACATACATTTTCACAGAGTGAAATTGGGAGACAGAATAGGAACCAAGATGATGAGCTGAAGCTATGGAGTTGGTGAACATCAGCACCACAGGAGCAGCTGAGGTTGGAAGGCATCTCTGGAGGTCATCTACTCCAACCCCTTCTGTTCAGAATAGGGTTGGCCAGAGCAGGTTGCTCAGGACCACATCCAGTTGCATTTGGAATATGTCCAAGGATGGAGACTCTATAACCTCTCTGGCAACTTGTTGCAGGATTTTAGCATCATGACAGTTTTAAAAAAAACCTTCTAATTGCATTTAAATGCAAATTCCTGTATTTCAGTTTGTGCTTCTTGGTCTTTTTGCTGGCACCACAGAGAAGATTCTGGATCTGTCTTTATTATTTGACCCCACCAGATATTTATACATATAGGTAAGATCCTTTGATGATCCCGTTTTCTTCAACACAGTGCTGGCCAGTGGCAGCTCCTAGTCTTCTCTCACACATCAGATGTCCCAGTTCATTCATGGTTTCTGTGGACCTTTCCTGGACTTGTTTCAATATGTTGTGCACTGGGGGGTCCAGACTCCCTGTGGAAGGCAGTGACTCTGAAGGAGATAGAGGGGTCCTAAAGGGAGGTTCTTCCTGTACTCCCTCTGTGGTGGTGGGACTAGCTGATGTCAGCTTGAAGGAGACTGGTGAAAGGGCAGGACTTATTGTACCTCAGAAGGGATCAGATAAGAGAACCCCATCTCCAGTTTGGGGGCATGTGCTTTGTTATGGAAAACAAAAAATTGGAGAGGATGCAGAAGCCCACAGAAATCTGGGCTGGAGAAAATGCTTCCAAGAGAGCACTTTGCTCAGCTCATCAAGCTCAAGTGGCGACTTTGTGTGTGTGCACCTGCTGTGGAGGACTCTTAAATCTCAAAGAGAAAGAAAGGCACAAGACAGACCAGTGCCCACAAGCCGAACACAAGTAGACATGAGCAGGGATCCAGGCTTTGCCAGTCATTGTCTCTAGGAACAAATTTCCAAAGGTTTTGGTAGAGATTTCACCTACTGGGGTCTTTGTATCAAGGCTGTGCAACCCAACCTGTCAGGGGACTCACTGGGGTACTATGCCCTGTGATGTCCAAGGTCAGACAGGCTGTGTTTAGCCTCTCTCAATGTGTTTTAGCCCGTACAGGCTGGGATTTCAGGTAACTCTGGGAGGGAGTAGCAGGTGAGATTGGTGCAGAGGGTGGATGTCACAGATGGGACTCATGGGTTGGAGAGGTGCTGTCATTCACAAAAGGGCAAGAACCCTACAGAAGGGTACTGGAGCACCCAAGGGGCAGCTGGCTGGTTGCAGTCTTTCTGTCTCGGGGGACAGGAGAGACCAGTAGGAAGAGACTGTCATTGTCTTTAGGCATTGATTGGGCTACTTAAAAGGAAGAATTTGTGTTGTCTTCACATAGCATGAGTGTATTGTAATATTGCATATTGCAGTGCTGGTGGATTTCTCAGTTCTGTCATGTCTCTTTTGCTTGGGTTTTCCTTGGATCTCAGCTGTTGCTGAAAATACCAGTAATCCATGGCTAGTACCAGGTCCCCTCTGTAAGGAAGACCATTCACCCAATGATGACCAGACCCCAGATTTTCAGCCAAGTGCTTCTTTAAGGCAGCAGGGACCACTACCCGTAGGTACTGCTTTAGCTTCCTGCAAACAAAGAGGAAATAGATTTGCAGGTCTGTGATGGGGAGAAATCTATAGGCACAATTGTCTTTTTCTGTGCGTTTACTCATCACCTACAACAGCTTCTATTTCTAACCTTGTGTTTAAAAAAAACCCTAAACAAACCCCTGAAAGTCAATATTTATTTTTCAGTCTCCCTCTCCCCTGCTGTTCGTCTCTGAATTTAATGCTTTTGAAAGGTGAATGATTGACGATTTACTGAAAATGAAGTTAAAATATAAATAATTCCACGATTTGGCTGCTGTATTAAGCAGGCATATGAGAAAAGCCCAGAAGACCAAGGTTGGCTTTTATTATTAACAAGGAAAAAAATTAAATTTAAATAAATGTAATATTTATTAAAATTTCCTTTCACGCTGTTACCTGAGGTTCATAAAACTTTTGAGCTGTGTCAGCTTTGCACTCCCCAGTACATTGAACTCCAGGGAAAACTATAAGCAAATTCTTAAGATCAATGCAAACTACTTCTCCATTACTCAAAAAAGGGAATTTTAACTATTTTTGAAGGCCCCAGGACTCCACTAATCCAGATATAAAGACTTTTTTCACCTTCAAACTTCACAGTTCCAACTCCCCTTTCACCTTCTCTTCTCCCATCGCCACCCCAACACCCACAGCCCTTTACACACTGAGGAGTGACTGTACATCCTTTAACTCAGTTTCCATCTTTCCCATGGCTAACTGCCAAATGGAGTTTGCCAAAAGGTGGAGAAAGCTGATCTGAAGCTGCCCCTGTGCCCAGCCCTGTCCCCACAGCAGTGCGGGTGCCAAGGAGAGGGGATGTGAGACTCTGCTGGGTGAGGATGGCAGGAGGAGAAACCTTTTTTCCTGGGATGAAGACGCTGGAGTGACAAAGCCAAGCCATGTGCTGTAAGAAGGACAGAGGAGAAAGGCTGGGGGATGAAGACCCTGTCCTTGGGTCCAAGTTTGCTTTCATGTCAGATGTGTAGGTACATATTCCTGGAGTAATTGTAACCTGAGGGAACCTGAGGACTGTGTGGGAAGGAAACACCAGATTGGTCAGGAAAGTGGTTGGAAAGGACTTGGTAGTTAGTTACCCCTTTGGCAGGGGTGGCCTGGAGGTAAGCCTGAGCTCAGGCTACCTACAGGACAGTGTGGTGGCCACAGGTTCAAGCCTTCAGCCTCTCTCTGGTGACAACAGCAAGGAGCCAGAGCTCTTATTTATCTGGGCTGAGCATCTTGAATGCAGCTTATAAATATAATGCAGTGTGCACGTCAGGCTTGGTTTGGGAGACAGGAAAAATTCAGGGATGGGACAGTCATCAAAATTTAGCTGGGGCACAGTGGGGTCTACAGGAGTATCAAAACCAAATGATCTGTCTCAGAGGAATTCACCCATGTGAAAAGGATCTCAGTTCCTGCCTTAGGATGTCAATACTGCCCAGACTTTGAAGGAGATTTCATGCACAAAGGCAAGTTTTGCTCTTTGTGAAGATGCTGGATGTGGAGAGAAAGAGTAGTTTGGACTTTGGAAGCGTGGATTCGGAGGGAAAAAAAAATGAACTGTAAGAGAATGTGCTTTGATGTTGATAAACGTGCCTTGTGAAGGCCTTAAAAAAGAGAAAAAGCAAGAGAAAGAACGATGTTGAAAAGGATGATAAAGCAAGAAAAAGATCCATGGGATTTGGAAACATTTGAAGAAACCTTTTTATAAAGCTGTGCTAGGCGCGTCCCGTCAAATCTCTCCTGCTGTGAGGAATTTTCATGTTACTTTGCAGATAAACTTGTTGAGAGCACGCTGTCTGCCTCCATGGTGACAGTACGGCGTCTCGAAGGGAACGGGCCCTGCATCATCATTTCTCCTTCATTTCCAACAGAATCTGTCACTGCTGGGCTGTGAGCTGCAAATTAGACCCATGTTCTCCCTTGGCTGGGGAGGTAAAGCATTGGTCCATTTTAGGCTGACTTTGTCAAGGTTTCCTTTGGACTTGGTCAGGCGAAGTGTCCTTGTTCATGAGGGACTTGTTGCTTAGGTATCTGTTCCAAAAACCGCCTCATGGTAACCTTTTTTAACTGCTGTTTCCTGTCTCAGGTGGCTTTTGGAGGGGCAGAGAAGAAGGGAGGAAGAGGTGAGGCTAACATAGGATATAAGATAACCCAGGCCTGGAGGCAGCCAGGCAGGATGCATGAGCTATCAGGCAGAAGGAGGAAGGAATATATGTCACCAGGGTCTGACTTCTTAAGGATGGAAGGGTTAATAGAATTATACTGCATGTGCCATTCTGCTGGCTGGTGCCCCTCTAATGATGGCTTTTAACCCCCTTGAGGAAGGTTTAGGTAGAGGAGAAAGAAATCTCAGAGTTATTGAGCTCCTGTGTGCTTTGTGAAAAAAGGCATCTGCTCGGAGGAAGGGTGTCCTCTGAACTGCTCCCGACCATCACAAGTATCATCCCCTCATAGCACAGAATTCCACGAGACAAAGAAAGACAAACACATAAATACATACACTTGCACAAAAGGACTTTGCCTTGAGTCATGGGAATTCAGTCTTGGTTCTTCAACTCACAGAAAGTCTTATTTTGGGTGGTTCAGCTGAAAGTGAGGAGGGGACAAAGGAATAGCAGAAAATGAAATTGAGAAGAAAGAAATGTGTAACACCGGAAACTGATCCAAGTGAGAAGAATATTCTGGGTATTGGAATAGGTAAAGTGTTTTTCAGTGGGAGGGACTGGCAGCTCTCGGCTTTTCTTCTTTTCATGTCACACCTTTTCCTAGTTAGACATGCCAGTTCTTCATAGCCTTGCATTACAGAGGGTAAGGATGCTTCTCTTTCTTTACCACAGAGCAGTGTAAGTGAACTGGACATGGGTCTTTGAGAAGAAGACAGCTCTCCTCTCTCTGCCCCTTTCCTGCTACATCCTTACCTACTTTACTGGCACTACACTACCTGGAGAGGTCCGAGACCATTTCTCAGTTAAATATTTTCTTAAGATCCCATTGAAGACTGTGTCAGATGTGTTTGAGTTGCCTTCATGGAGTCAGCCAAGGCATACCTGGCTGTGGAGCAGCTGTTTTTAAACCATGCTCAGCCCTTGGCTTGTTCTCTCCTGGTGACTGCCGTGTCTGTGTGATCTTGCTATTGCACCTTTACCCTGTTACTTGTTTCACTCAGCTCTTCCCAAAGTGAGACTCCAACTCTGTAAGCCAAAGATTGCTTTACTGTGTCTTTGCACAGGATCTAGCAGGGGGATGTGAGCCAGGGCATCAGTCAGTGATTGAAAGGCAAGTAACACCTGACAGCCCTGACTGAAATGTATCCCTTGAAAATATTTCTCCTCAAAAGATGGACTCCTTTTCATTAAATGGAATCTTTCTATGAAACATTATCTGTTCTGTAGAAATTTTCCACTTTTTTATTTAATAAAAAGATTGTTTACCTCTTTGGTTTCCTTTCCTCTGCTGGTAATCTGAAAATTCTTCATGTAGTTCAGCTCAAAACAGGAAAAATCCTCCAGAAATGTCCACCTGACAGAAGTTCTTCACTTTTTTCTTTCTCTGTGTTGTAAAACAATGAATAGGTCAGTGTTGCTCCCAGTGTAACACTGGCCACAGAAAGACAAACCCACTTTCACCAAGTCAGTGTTGTGTGCTCCAAGTAAACGGATGAGGCCATTAGTTTAATAGAACTCTGTGTAATTTTGAGGGAATTGTTTATGAGCTTAAATCCTCATTTGGGCTTCAAGACATTTGAGCTTTGCATTTCTACAGAGTTTAAATTGGCACCCTAAAAAGGAGGAAGGGAAAGGGGGAAGGGAAGGGATATGGCAGAGGATGGGAGGGTAAAGAGAACTGCAGAGAATGGCTGGGGAGGGGACAAGGAGAAAAGGTGTATGTGTGGGAATTTCAGTGCAGGTTTCATGATTCCCACAGCTTGACTTTTAAGGGATCAAGCCTTCCAATTCTTGCAGGGTAGTCCCTGAGGCCGCGTTAAGTCACCCTTGCAATTACTGTCTTTAAACAGAAAATGTTGAGTGCTTTAAAAGCATATTCCCTCGTATTAAGAGACAGTACAGGTGCGAAGCAGTGTGCTCCAGTGAGCTGGAGTTAACTCCCCGTTTTTCCACCTCTGTGGCTCCGGTGCCAATCCCTGGTAATTTTGCTTTAGCGGCTTGGCTGCGGCGCGTTAATGTGTGCTCTGAGAGGTGAGAGCGCAGGCAGCCCCACTGCAGACCCTGGTGCTGGGCTCTCTCGCAGCTGTGCTCGGCTGGGAGGGGCTGCAGCTCTCCCCGCATGTCACACGGAAGTATTTCAGGCGAAGCCTTTATGATAAATTAGGGAATGTGGTCAGCCAGAAACAGCCGGAGCGCTGTTTTATTAATCTGCGGGTGGATAACAATAAAAATGATGAAAGATCTAATCAGCTACATTATTAGCTGGAGGTTGGTGGGGCCAGGAGAGAAAAGGGGTGTGTGGGTGATGTAGGTGCTGGGGAGAGTTCAAAGACAGGGAGAGGCAAGAGCATTGTCTGCAAGCACTGCCAGACAGTAAAACTGAGGGGTGAAAACATTGCTAGAGATGACACCTTCAAAATTCCAGTCTTCAGCACCCCTTTCTCATTTGCTGTTTTACAGCTTGTAAAATCTGGGACAGTTTTTAGCGGACAAGTTGCCCATCAGTGCCTGATGCTCCCTGTCTCAGTTGCTCCCTTCCTCTCTGGCAGGAGGTGGGGAGATGCCCCTTTTCTGTACTGTATTCTACTGCTGTGTCTTTAGCTTTTTCTGTAATACTTAGGAGACTGTGATGAGAGAAATGAGAGGGGCAGGCAGCTCAGGTGCCTTTGGCATTAGCTGGAGTGGCGTGGGGTGAGTGAGATTCTTATGGTGGTGGATAAAGGCTTCTGTGTATTCTCTGGGTCCCTTTTCAATCTAGGTACTTTTTCTTTTGGCTTAGTAGGGTAAACAAATACAATACAGGAAAGCCCTTTCTAAGTACCTGGATATGGAAGAACTGGAAGGCTCCAAATCTCCATTAAAGCTTTGATTTGGCAGCATCACAAAGTCTTGCACTCAACACATCTGTATGCAAATGCATTATGGACAGCTAAAGAGCCTCTGTTCTTCTCTCTCTGTCATATTTTGCGTATTATTTGCTTACAATTCATGTCTGTCTCATAGTCTCTGTGGTAAAAGCATATTGAGGAAAGTCATCTCCTTTCCCAGCAATTTTCTCAGCTTCTCTTGATCATTAACATGCTGGAAACCACTTGAAAGAAACACTGCAATTTTTTAAGGGATTTTATTCATTTATTCATCAAGGTTAAGGACCCTGAAAAACTGCTGTCTACATCTTTTAGCACTTACTTCTTTCAAACCTCATATACATTATAGTCCTCAATCTGGAGTTCTTTTTTTGCTATGAGGTTTTCTCTGCCTGTATCTTCTGTTGCAGCCTTAATATACAATAAACCCCTTTAAAATTAGTTATACTGCTACAGTTGTCAGGAGAACTCAAGTAATCTGATGAATTTAGTAAGAATTCCAGGCTGTGAAACAGACACAATGAAATTCTCTCCTTCAGCCTACTTGCCTCATTATTAAACCTTCAGTTTATAGTGTGCAGACAGTCATGCACTATAATTGAGGTTGAATTGCCATTCTCATTATAAATCCCCTTTTCTCGTGTGCTCATAACTTCAACCAACACATGGGCTGAAACTGTGCACGCTCACTTTTAGCCCACAGTAGAATATTTAACTCCATGATCTATGGGCTTTAGCTCTGCTGCCATGCTCTGCTGCCCCATATATTTCACCACAGCAGGGGCTTCTCTTGAGGCTGAAATGCAAAAGTTGAGCATTAACAGGTCTGCCTGGCTTAGGCACCAGGCTTGCATCTGTGTTTTAGGTGGCTAGTGCCCTGGTGGGGCCAGTGGCATTTGCTAGCCAGCCTTCTTCAGTAAAAGAAGTCTCTCTGAAACCTTGCAAAACACCTGACCTTCCCCATGGGCTGGGCAGGAATTCAGGTGTTTCCTGAATTCATTGCCCAGAGCTTAGGTACAGGTGAGCCCCAGCAAAACTATTCCTCTGCTTCTATCCTCTGTGCCAATGAGATCTCTAAACTCAGTCTGAATTTCGGTAGAGCATCCAAAACTGTTGAGTACATCCACTTGGACCCTGAGCAACTCTGTTAAGCCCTCAGTACCGGGGGCAAAGACCTCCTTTCCTCTGTGTGCTTACTCCCTTCTTACTGTGTGTGCTCTGTGTTCTGACTCCCCTCTTACTCTACTGCCAACTCTGGCAAGCAGAGGGAAGAGCTTGGTTGCAGTTTCACGCTGCATGGGAGGCCCTGGTGTCAAATCCTCTGAGAAAGGGTCAGTTCAGATGGACAGTTCAGTGTTGAATATCAGCCTGCAGCCAAGAAGGGCAGAAAGGAGCAGCCTCATGGCTGCAGCACTCAAGGAGGAAGCAAGGGTTTGGGGTTTGGAGCTCAGTTTCTGCTCTCTGTCACAGGTTTTGTGTTGTGCAGTCAGATGATGCAGTCAGGTCTGCTGACTGGAGCTCTGCTGACCCAAATAGTGATGACCTCAGGCTCAGATGCTGGCACTGAAAGATAGGTGGGACCATTTGCACTATGACAGTGCTTGAAGCAATGCCTGCAAAGAAATAAAACAGAATATCTACAGACCATGCTGCAGTGTCCTGGGCAGATGCCCATTCCCTGTCTTGTGCACTCTCCACAGGCATAGGAGTTCCCCTGCACCCACTTCAGCACAGGGACTCCTGCTGAGGTGCTTCATGGAGAAGATTCGAGAGCTGAGTGTTGACAGAAAGTCTTGTTCAGAGTTTGTGGAGAGGAGAAAGCTGAGGGGTAAAGAAACACTAACCTGTGTTTGTCAAGAAACTCAAGACAATAGTATTTATGTAAAGAGTTGGCTGATTGGTGTTTGTTTCTCATATATTTATAATGAGGAGAAGGAGGTGAAAAAAAGGCTTCAATTTGAAAAGAAATTTGTTGAGTTGGAAATTATGAGGTAGAAGAACAAATGTCCTCTTACAGGCAGAGAAACCATGGACCAGGAGCAGTCCTGTCTGGAGACAGCTGGTGCAGGGGAGTGTTTTTGATTTGTGCCGTCTGAGAGGCCATAGCTGTTCACAGAATCCCTCTCTCTGCCCTAACTGTCATGGTCCAACACCTGCCCAAGGAGGCAGCAGCAGTGGGGAAGGTGCTGCCGTTTATCCGCAGCAGTTTATTACCAACCGCTCATTTCTGCAGCAGAGAGGGAAACCTCTGCCTATCTCTGGAAGTCTTGGCATGTCACTGATTTTCCGTGATCAGCACTCCAGGACTTTCCTCCATCCCCTCTTGATGTGCCCATGGCAGAGGCTGAGGATGCAGGAGCACATGGCAGGACCTGAGGACACCATGGCAGTGTTTGCAGAGCTCATCTGCCAGCGCCCTGAATCCCAGTTCTCCTCCAGGCGAACGGCTCAGCTTTCTCACACCTCTCCCCCACTTTTTTTGCTCTCCAAGCGCTGCTTGTAGGAGTTGAAAGTGACGTGACAGAGCCTGAGGGAAAGGGGAAAATACAGTCTGTGTCTCTGAAAATGTAAAAGGAATCCTTCTGTGTATTTTGTTCCTCTCCTGATACTCATTCCTGTCCCCAGCTGAACTGCTGTGACTAACTGCACTGAGAATTTTGCTCCGAAAGTGCAGTGGAGATGAGGAAGAAGCTAAAGGGTGGGAAGGAAAGTGACTCCTATGCTGGTGCCACAGGGGATTTTCTTTGACATAAACTTTATTTTGGGTGACAGGGCTTAACATCTTCCTTAATGCTATTTCCTGCATTTCAAGTTCACTCATCAGAACCTGCACTCTCTGGAATCTGGTGGTGTTCCCCTGTGTGGTATGTGCGTGTTTTGTGAATGTCAGGCTTCCTGACACTTGGGCAAAGAGCTTTCTAGGGGTGTTTCCCTCCATAGTAATGGCAGGAGGGGCTGGGCAGGAGCTCTGCAGGCTGCCCTGTATCTCTGGGCTTTAATAGCTCCTTTCAAATCCTTTTCCCTAAGAAGTACTCCTGGCAATCAGTGTCCACATGTGCCTGGACTGGACAGAGTTTTAAGAAGTAGGTTGGCTGGAATAAGGTAGCTCTGAGCTTTGCTGACAGGAGTTATCCCTAGGAACCATGTGAAGGGTTTCTGCAGCCACCAGAGCTGTTCTGAATTTTTAATGAATTTGAAAATCATGCCTCAAGCTTGGTCTGCTCTGGAGACGGTGTGTAACAAAGAATCACCTCCAGCTAACACCAGGACCAGAAAATGAATACAGGGTGTTTTGGGTTCATCTGAGTTTTTCTCTGTTTAAACACTGTCACGAACAAAATTCTCCCGCTCTCTGGTTTTGACCGTCTGCTGAAAACTTACACCCAAGACAACTAAGGACACACATTCTAAGCTGAGTGGTTGGCTGGATTTGAGTATAAATTTATAGATGCAGGGATATAAGACATACATGAACATGATGTGTGGACCTAGGAAGACAAAAATTCCTGTGAAGTTTTGCTCACCCATCTCCACCTCATTATTCTGTTCCTGTGATTCAGTTCGTTCTCATGAACTAACCACCCTCTGCAGAATTGTGGTAGCAAACAGGAGGGCAGAATATTGCGTCTGTTGTCTGTCAGGCATTGTCTCAAGGTTTTTCTCTGTTGACTGGAATAGCTGACATCTATTGTTTTTATTGCTGCCTTGCCTCAGTTCCTTTTTTAAGCTTTGTGGGTCAGGCACCAGCAGTTGGTCTTGTGTTCCTGCAGTGAAGGGTTTTAGGCACCCATAGAGTGTGACAAGTCAGATGATGACCGCTGGAGAAGGGCAAATCATTCCTGCTGAAATACTTTTCATAAAGACAGGTCCGTCTTGACTCCTCCTCCATACTTCATCTCCTTAGTATTTAGTAGGAAAAAAACCACATTTAATTTTGAGCCTGCTGGATCTAAAGGACTTCTTTATTGTTTTCATGTGTTAGGGTCCATGTGAATTGCTGCAGTATCTGGCAGAAGACCCAGTTTGTGTGAGATGTGCTTCCACCCTCTGCCATTGCTTCTTCTCCTTCACCGAACTCCATTTCCCGTGAAATACTGAAATATCTTGCTGGATGGCAATTTTTCTGGAAAGTTTTGCTGCTTTTGATTGAACAGTTTTCTCCATTAAAAGTTTCTATACTTAGAATGTTTTGGCCCCATCTGGGCTGAAAAATGTAGATTTTTCAGGCTAATTTTTTTTTTTTTTTTGGTATTTTTTTTGTTTGTTTTTTTGGTAAGGTCTGCTATGGAGAGATGTGGGAGAATTGGCTCCTTCCCTCTTTCCCCACAAAGTTCAAGTAGGTCAAATGCTACCATCGATGTTCTAACTTTATCTTTACTCGTTCAAATCCCCACCAGCCTCCTGGACTTGACTTTACAAGTCCTTTCATGTCACTTCACACTGTAGTGGGAGGAAGTGAAAATTACAGGCCACAGGCAGGGTTCCAAAAAGAGCTCTCTCTATCTCAGAAAGGGGCTGGCATCTTTCCATGGGCCTTCATTGTATTTTATAGCCATACTACAGTATTTAACAGCATAATTTAGGAAGTGTCGGTACTCTGTCGTGGAGTGTGGAGAAACTGTCTTATTCAACCCCTGGCGACGTGCACTGATTCAAATAATGCACCGTGAGGCAACCTTAGTGTTTTCTGGAAATGGAATTGGAGTCAGAAATGCCCTTTTTGGCCATTAGCATAAATACTGTTGTGATCCTGATCAGCAAGGAGAACTCAAAACCTTTTGCCCTTAAAAAGTGACTCTCTCTCATATTTTAATTAAATCTCCACCAATGTATGAAATAATTAAAGAAAATCAAAGTCCTTGCCATGAATTAAAAATATACCCTGAAAGTATCTGCAGAAGACCTGCTGCTATACAAAATCTGAGTGAAACTGTTTCCCACCCTTCCAACTGTGGTACCTCTTCATTCCTTGTGTGCTTTTAATGCTTGTTGGGAGATAGGTCTGGCTGGGATCCTAGATCACCATCTGATTTAGGGATGGGAAAACAATGACTCTTCTGGGCTGTCACAGAGACCATTTCATGTTTACCTCAGCTGTGCAGCTGCCATCTGTGTTTTACCGGATTATCAGAGAGGTCTGGTGTCAAATAGAGTAGGAGGAGGCAACAGTTGCTTAAGAAGCTGGTCAGATACCACCTCCTGAAGAGATTTTAATATCTTCTCCAACCCAGAATGCTGCAATAGTCCATCATAATTTCTATTGGCCGTACCAGACTCTGCACTCAGATTAAACAAAAAAACCCCCAGACATCAGATCCATGTAAAATCACTTTTCACACTTGCAGACACAATGTCAGGCCCTTCCTGCAGAACTGGTGCAGTTTGGTTTATGCTGTATCAGTTTTTTGTAGCCAGGCCTTTTTTGAGGCTTCCGCTGCATATCACAAGGGGCAGTGACAGTCCCTCAAGTCACCCTTTTCTCTCTTAGAGGTGAGTTCTGGTTTTGGGGTTGTGCCTGGAACATGTAGGTGGCTCACAGGCAGTACAGGGGCACTTGGCCTGGTGAGGACACCCAGTAATAAGCTATCCATTGTGCATCTGGGAAACCACTTATCCTCTGCTGGGTGGAACTGGGACTACTGCATGGGTCCTCACAGCTGGGAGGGCTGAAGTCGTTGCACACAGTGTGCACTGAAGTCCTCGTCCCTCTGTACCCCAGCACTTCTTCGGGCAAGTAAGTGCTTTTGGTCTCATCACCCTCCCTGCCCACACTGGTTTTTCTTGAAGAAAGACCCAGTCCAGAAAGGAGATGCAACAAACCCTGGTAGATCTACCAGGACAGTTGCGAGGAGAGGGGCTGCACTAGATGCCTGTCCCGCAGCATAGGTGTAATTGGGGTTATGCAAATACATCTTCGTAGCCTCTGGTAGCTTCATTTCATGAGAATAACAAGGGACATGGCCAGAAGGCAGACCTGCTTTGAGTAGGAGACTGGATGAGAAACCCACAGAGGTCCTTCCCATCAGCACTACCATGGCTTGGGTGCTACACCAGCTCTTTTGGGGCGGTTCAGAGGGCTGGCGTCTATTGCAGTAACATACTTATAGATCTGTGCACGTCTACAGCAGTCACAGAACCACAGAATCATGAAACAGCCCATGCTGGACCTAGAAAGACCGCCTGGTCCAAATTTTTGTGGGAAAGGGATCTTAGATGAGATTATCTGGCAGCCAATGCAATACAATTGTATCTTGAAAACCCCCAGCAATGGCGACTCTACCACATCACTGGGGAGATTGTTCTGGTGATCAACATTTTTCACTGTAAAAAAATGCCTTTCTTACATTGAGGAGAAACTTCTCCCAGTGCAACTTGTACTTGTTCTCCCTTGTCTTTTTCCCGTGGCTTCTTGTGAAGGGAGAGTGTCTGTCCTCTTTGTAGCCACTTTAAATCAATATTCCCCTACAACCTTCACCTGGAGTTATCAAAGCAGGCAAAGCTGTATTGTAACAAGAATGAGCTAGCTGGGAGATGTACTCTTCTTTATTTTTAAAAAATGTCCTTTGTAAATCTCACAACCAGTATGAGGCAAAGGCATATGTCATGTCACAAATGGGTAAAGTGAAGTGATGCAACCCGGAAACGGTGCTGAGTAGCACTGCCACAGGCTAAGCACTGGTCCATAACCTCCTCTCAAGATGGCATGTGGCTTGGTAACTGTCCAGCTCCACCATCTGCAGAGACTGAAACTCAATTGCTGTTAACGAGAATGAAATTATGGCGATATTAGCATAATTAAAATGAGAAGAATCCTAGTTCAAGGATGATTGATACCCGTGGAAAGCTTTGGATTCAGGCAGAAAAGGCAGGTCCAAGGCTGTCGGCTCAGACATTATTTACCTGCATGA